>NC_061100.1:56680594-56715594 GCF_015104395.2 Macrobrachium nipponense
AAACATATTAAAATCCGTTTGAACAAAAAAGAGACAGTTAATCAAATAATAACTTATATAGAGGAACTATACATTTGTCTCATAAATCGTAACATTGTTCAAATGACCCAACAGAATTCTCCCACAACCGCAGTCGCAGTTTGCACGCAAAAATCTCGAGAAGCATGCACCCTCGAATGTCTTAGTGCGTGTAAAAAGACTTTGCTGGGAAATGAAATTTTAATCCTTCCCGACACTCTGAAATATAACGATTTCCGCAAACAAAGCCCTAGACACGGTTGACTCGCAGCAACAAGTTAATATAGTAATCCACAAAACCTATACATATAAATATCGCATTTTTTTTTATTGTTGCTAATTTTTAATCCCGCCCAACCAGTCGTAGATGAATCTCTCATACTCTATCTAAAGTAATATCCGTAAAGTCATTCAAGCAGAGGTGATTCAGCAAAATTTTTTTTTTTTATCTTTTATCTGAATACCAGGAAGTTTCTCTGGGAGAAAAACGGATGTAATTTAACACAAAATACGGTCTAAGGACAAGCATAAAGCTATATACGTACCTTCGTATAGACTCTCAATGAAATTTCAAAATAGAGATAAATGACGAAGTTGAAAAATGTTAGTAATAGGAGCCATTAGGAAATCAAATAAGCCCATATAATTTTTCCCTCAAACGTCATGCCATAAAAGATCGGACTTGGCCTATCTGCGTAGATTTCTGTCGCTTAAACAAGGAAACGACTCCCGATAGTTTCCAGTGCCATGTACCGACGACATCTTATCTCTGTTAGGTTAGAATAAATTTTTCACCAGCTTGGACTTACTTAAAAGCTTTTACCAGATAACATTACCTAAGTGATTGTACCTCATACACCGTTTTCAGCACACTCACGGGACATTATCAATTTTTACGTATGCCTCCGGCTTACGTTGCGCCCCAATTACAATATAGTGTTTGGAGACTTTTAGGGGATACCCTACATGCTTATATGGTTGGTCTTATAATCTTTTCTAAATACCTTAGAAGTACATTCACATAAACTAGAGCTAGTGCTACAGAGACAAAGACAAATAATCTCAGAGTAAAATATCTAAATGTGAGTTTTTAAAAAACTGAACATGTTTATCTAGGTTTTATGTGTCTAGTCAAGGTCTTAAAGTAGTCCATGGTAAGGTGTCGGCTATTCATAACTTCCGGTACCTATTAACGTAAAAGGGGGATACAGCACTTTTGCGCTGTAGTGGGTATTACAATCGTATGTAAATATGTCACTCTTCAATCATGGCAGCTCCTTTAACAGATCTTACGAAGAAGAGCATAGATTTATTATGGTCTAAAAAGCATCAACAGGCGTTCGATATCTTAAAAGCGGAATAATGCAGCTCACCTAACTTAAAAATCCCTGATTTAAATAAGGAAATTTTTTTTTATTGCAACAGACGCCTCAGACCAAGGGGTAAGAGGGGTACTACTTCAGTAATATGATAAACAGTTCTTTCCTATAGCTTTTTATTCATATAACTAAAGCCCTCTGAAAGTAAATATAAAGTAATAGGCAAGGAAGGGCTAGGTATCTTTAACTCACTAGTACATTTTAAGTTCATAATCTATGGCTATCCTGATAAAGTCCTTACTGAACATGAGTCCTTTACCGAGTTTTTCAAAGGCTTTAATCACAGTCCAAAAGGGAAACGGTCGGGACAAATGATCATTCAGGTCTTTGGAGCCAAGATAAGATATCTACTGGGAAAGCAATTATCATAGCTGACGCATTATCCGGCAATCCCGCACCATACTGCAAAGAACCATTAATTGGACTAAAAGATATAGAAACATCCGTGCCTATTGTTAAAACCGTATCTAAACAAGAAAATTCCTTAACCCAAGAGATCGCGAGCATTGAATATTTGGGTTGGAGCGCAGAACTGTTACAAACTGAACAAAGCAAGGGTCAGCAGCTAAGCAAAAACAATAAACACTTCGAACGGAAACAGGGTCAGCGGCTAAGCAAACCAATAAACACTTCGAGCAGGAACCCTAAAGCAAAAGTATATTTAAAGTATGTGTATCAGAATAATGTAATCAAATGTAATATTATATGTAGGTCCGTGACGAGGAAAACCCGAAGAACACAGCAGATGACTAACGACCAGGTAGTAGTAATAATCTCTTTCATACCAATCGTCATAAACTGGTTGCATTCCGTCATCCAGGGTTCCCTACTATGTCACAGAAAGCCAAATCACTGTTTTACTGGCCTACAATGCTTACAGATATAAAAAGCACATAACTGATTGTAACACGTGTCATGAAAACAAGGGACACACTAAGACACCTGTCAGTTAAGGGCCTATCCTGTGCCAAATCAATCCTTGAAAGAATATACGTAGAATTATTAACAGAATTACGAGTCTGACAGAGGGAATAAACACTTCTTAGTGTAATAGTTCCTTGACACGTTATATAGAATTAATAGCACTAAAAACAAACACCGCAATTGAGTGCGTTAGGAATATTTATGAGTGCTAAATCAGTAAACATGGAATTCAACACATGATAATCTGACTCGGGTGGTGTAAATCAATAATAATCTCCTTAACACGTTGTGAGAATTCCTATCCATTAAGAAAACCAATAATATATTTTATCACCCAATCAATCGGTTTGGTAGAATAAGAGATAAATAAGAAAGTGTCAATGCCTTACGAGTTACAACTCGTGATATTGGATCCGAACTGGATTATAGGCAGTTTCTCGCGGTTTTAAATAACCTTTATCATTCATATCTCGTATCTGTAGAAATGATACCGCAAGTAGCCTTATACGGTACGCCGCTAGAACACTTTTCCACATATTCAAGCCAACCATTAATTTATCAAATATATATAAAAAATATAAAAATAAATAAATATAAAAAAAAAATAAATATGGATACAAGTGGAGTCAATATAATACACTCCGTAAGAAGTCGGAAGGGTTACAAATTATAATAAAAAAGGAATCGCGATAAAATCAATAAGCAAAAACGTAACCATAGGTTAATTAAAATATCCAAATATTATGCGTAAAGATTTGAACTCTAACTTAACGCTTTAGTTAATGACAAATAAGCTAAAAGTTCAAAACACATATCAAAACCTACTGACATATTGTCTGTCCCGGTGATTTATATTCGTAGTCAAAAATAAATAAATAAATAAATAAAATAAATAAAATAAAAATAAAATAAAAGAGATTTTAAAGTCAGGAAGTCTAGAAGTGAAAATGTATATCTATGCGAATAATCTTATACAGGGCAAATAATATATATAGAATTTGTATGGAAACCCTTTTCATTAGTTTGAATAAGGAATATCTAATTTAACATAATTATATTTATTTACAATCATGCAGATTTCCAACATGAAACTAATATTATATTGTTCAATTTTGGTACTGTTTTTTTCAGACATTCTTCTCATGTGGATGGAGAATTTAAAAAAAAAAAAAAAATATCATTTGAAAATACTAAAATCGTATTTATTACAGCAAGTAACGTAACTCTTAGCTGGCTGAGAGCAATCTCCTGCCAAGTGACGACGTCATCGTTGCCGTATCAGCATTTGTTCCTTTTAACCTCAATAATCTGCTTACACAGGCTTCATCTGTGTGTGTCGTCTCCGCCTGCGAAGCAGGTTGACTGGAGAAAGGAATGCTTAGCTCATGAACTTCACATGTGGTTCATAGGTCACGATGACATGACATACCACATAACCTATTCTTATCCGTGTGTGCAATGCAACTTGAAATCATTTTAAAATTAATGAACAAAATAAGCAAATTGAATTTCTATAACATCAAAATGAATTAATTTTTTTTTCTGAACCTCATAGACAATTAGAAGTATCAAGTCATGTATATGAAAAATTTACTTGCAACATTAGCCTATGAGAATTCAAGTAAATCACATTCATGGGAAAATGTTACATTTTCTTGAAAAAAAAACCCAAAGTTTATATAGAAATTAGTTACATAGTGGGTTCTTTCGTTGCATCTCTAGCCTATTAATAAAGTTTAAAAATTAACCTCAGAGGATGCGCGCGAGAAAATTGAATATGAAACTTTTGTTAGGGCACATAGGATCAGATTTTATCACAACTTAATTTCAGTTAGCATAGAGAAATACAGAATCATGATTAAAATTCTATTTGACTCTTATGTCGCCTGGCAATCTTACAAATAGCTCCGTTTTCCACTTCTTTGTCTAGTAATTTACTACCAGTAATATCGAATTTTCTTTGGGATTCGTATTGATATCTGTTTATTTTTTATAATTATGGATATTTTTACAAGTCATCATAGACCTGGATAGGTTCACTCATTGTTAATGCCATGGATAAAAAAGTTTGTACAGCTGACTCCTTTGAATTCCACAAATATCAGCGAATTCATGTGGGTTAAGTCTGGTCTTAATGGCTTTCTTCCCCCCTGTATTTGGATGTCGTCTGAATTTACTTTGCCCTTGTGACAAATATAATTTCACTTGAGGGCTGATTAATGGAACCTGGTTACAGTATCCTGCAGTACGAGAGTTTCACATCGCAACTTCAAAAAATCGTTCGTCGCTGCGGACGACGGCAGTAGAGTAACAACCGCCTACAATGTGAAAGGAATAAGCACCATCATGGACTTCTTCGACTGACACCCGTATCCCGTCGTTAATCTCATTTTAATGCGGAATGCTCCGGCGGCTGTCGGAAATCGACTACAAAAGGGACATACTTCCGACAATTACGACCCGAAGGATATTCAACTCTACTTTGCTGGCGAAGGACTCGTGCTGGGGGTGATTTTATTCATCGCGAACGTAATCGTGTGGCTTAGGATGCAGAGAATAAGTATGAGGCCGAAATAGAACGTTGGACCCCGCCAGGCAATTTTCCCCTTGTTTTAACCATGTGAAATTGGCCATTTCATTTGGCTATAGGTGGTTGTCTGGAACTGTGTAATGGACGAAAAGTTGTTCGAACGCTAGTTAAATGTGAAGTAGTATAAACTCGCGTCATGTATCCTATATATAAATGATCATAAATAACAGAATCAAAATATATTTTTGCGTGTACGCACTAGGAATCTATATATAAGTGATCATAAATAACAGAATTGAAATATATCTTTGCGTGTAAGCAATAGGAATCTATTTAAAGTGCACATATATTAATCATAATTATATGAATCCATATACATATGTATAAACAAATCAGGTAGCCTATAATCAATCTCGTTACCTTTTATAAATTACCAATATTCTGCATTATATATGAGTTAGTATATGGATTAATGAATCAGATATATAACAGTTAGCATAAAAATCAACGAATCAATCAGCATAAACATTAATGATTTTTATCAATTCATATATGAAATTTTTATCAGTTAAAATATGATTTTTATCATGTTAATCTTCATTCTATGCGATTATCAGAGTACATTAGTATTTTCTGTAGCATATGTATCTTAATGAGATGAAGTGAAAAACTGTATCAGTATATATCACGTGATCACTATTATTCACGAATATCATATGCATGTTATGTCTAATATTTTATTACTTGAATCTGTATTTGTGTACACAATGAATTTTTTTTTACTTATAAGTATTTTCTATTATCTTATATATTATTCACATAGTGTCTGTATCACATCCTATAAGTCAAATGCAAGTCAAGTTTGAGTAATATTCAGTAGTTAGTTTTGGTAGCTGACCGAGCTTTTATGTAATGATTACATAATAAAAAATATGGAATGTTAGTCCTATTATATAAAAAGACTAAAACTAACGAGGTCAACCAGATTGCTTGCAGGAATGTGATCAAACTAGAGACGCTAAAGATGACGTATACAATAAAAGTAGGCTAAGATAACATGCCGTCACCTGTAGTCATTCAATTGTTTATAAACTTTAGTCCAAGCTTCCTGCTTGAGACAAACACCGTGACCTATAGCTCAAGCGGCCTACGTGATTAATAACTATGTCATCTGATTGTATGTTCGTATGTAACTATGTCATCTGATTGTATGTTCATATGTTCGAGCTACTGTCTGTTCCTTTATGACTGGTAATCGAGATGGTAGTAGAAAGCAGAATAGGGTTAGCTATCGTCATTAGAAGACCTGTACCTCTTTACCTAAGCTTTATCATGTAGAGAGAATAGAATTAGCCATCATCATTGGCAGAAGCGATCAAGCTATCATCATTAGAAGACTTGTACAATCCTACTTGATCTTCACTATGTAATATTAGAGAATATAAGTATTTTTATACTTCGTGTTTTCTAAGAACCTCACATCAGAAGGAAATCATCATGAGTTTAACACATCGTCGTCATAACAAAAGAAGATAATACCGACTTCGTAAGTGATCTACAAACCCCAAGACACTCCATTGAATATGGAAGTGCAATACCAACCGACTTAGCGTAAGATTATCGCAAGTCTAACATTACCTCAGAGGCGCCTTATTATACAAGCAACAGCCCCTAAAATAATATATATATATATATATATATATATATATATATATATATTATATATATATATCTAATAAAAGGAGCCCATAAAAACACCAAGATGTAGAGAGAAAAGTACTATATTTCAGAGACTGCTGTCTCTCTCTTCAGGTATATATACCTGAAGAGAGAGACAGCAGTCTCTGAAATATAGTACTTTTCTCTCTACATCTTGGTGTTTTTATGGGCTCCTTTTATTAGATGGAATTCTGTTGTTACAGAACATTTTTTACCAGTCATATAATATAATATATATATATATATATATATATATATATATATATATAATATATATATATATGATATTATATATATATATACATATATATATATTTACATATATATATATATATATATATATATATATATATATATATATATATATATATATATATATATATATATATATATATATATATATACAACGCCTAGGGTTTTTGATTAATAATATATTGCCATATGTTCTCAGTGACCGATTGGAATGTGAAGAACAGAGTAGAGGCAACGACCCGAGAAAGCTGATGAATGAGTTTCTATGGGTGGCGTGAGATAAAACTGCTTAGTTAGACAAGTCAATGTACTAAGTTCATGAACTCTTCTCAAAGTGCCTTTGTGAAACTGGATGCAGCTAGAATCGTGAGGCGCTAACGAACTGTGCGTTCGTATGTGCGTGTGCGCCTCTTTCTGTTAATAATGTTGAATACCCAAGTCTATGGGGGATTTTGATAGAGGCGTCTTCAAGAGAAAGGCAAGATGGTGTGGCGCTCACCGGGAGTCTTTGTTATATAGTGTTTATAGTGGTCCGGTTGCTTGGGTGAGTGTTGAAGTATTTTAGCCAAAGACTGGCTTGTTACCTATTCGTCATTTTGTGGTAATATCTGATTGTTAATCTCTGATTGTTAATCTCTAATTGTTAATCTTGTGTGTGTACTTACTGGGATGTGTTCTGTGTCTTTGAAACAGACAGTTCTGGCAGAACTGGCAATGGAGGGACAGGGGTTCCCAGAGGGGTGTAGACTTTTTGGTGACTGCCATTATTATTAGACATTTTACTGTTGGGGTTTTTGAGTTAGTCTGTAAGACCTAATTTCTTATTTA
This sequence comes from Macrobrachium nipponense, assembly GCF_015104395.2. Classification (NCBI taxonomy): domain Eukaryota; kingdom Metazoa; phylum Arthropoda; class Malacostraca; order Decapoda; family Palaemonidae; genus Macrobrachium; species Macrobrachium nipponense. The sequence goes on from NC_061100.1 coordinate 56,688,245, forward strand.
TTCCTTGTTAATAAATGTTTATTTTGATGATGCGACTCTCTCATTTTCATTACCTGTTAGAATGGAGAGAAAGAGGTGGAGAGAGAGAGGTGTCGGTGCTAGAGAGAGAGAGAGAGAGAGAGAGATTGCTTAGAGAGAGAGAGAGAGAGAAAATCTGTGTGTATTGGTTTGCCTGACGTTCTGTTCGAGCTACACGTTTACCAAATGAATAAGTAATGCGGGAATCTCCCCATTACAGGATTTGGTGGCAGCGGGGTTTTTGATTAATAATATATTGCCATATGTTCTCAGTGACCGATTGGAATGTGAAGAACAGAGTAGAGGCAACGACCCGAGAAAGCTGATGAATGAGTTTCTATGGGTGGCGTGAGATAAAACTGCTTAGTTAGACAAGTCAATGTACTAAGTTCATGAACTCTTCTCAAAGTGCCTTTGTGAAACTGGATGCAGCTAGAATCGTGAGGCGCTAACGAACTGTGCGTTCGTATGTGCGTGTGACGACCTCTGTTTATGTTAATAATGTTGGAATACCCAAGTCGATGGGGGATTTGATAGAGGCATCTTCGAGAGAAAGGCAAGATGCCGTGGCGCTCACCGGGAGTCTTTGTTATATAGTGTTTATAGTGGTCCGGTTGCTTGGGTGAGTGTTGAAGTATTTTAGCCGAAGACTGGCTTGTTACCTATTTGTCATTTTGTGGTAATATCTGATTGTTAATCTCTGATTGTTAATCTCTAATTGTTAATCTTGTGTGTGTACTTACCGGGATGTGTTCTGTGTCTTTGAAACAGACGGTTCTGGCAGAACTGGCAATGGAGGGACAGGGGTTCCCAGAGGGGTGTAGACTTTTTGTTGACTGCCATTACTATTAGACATTTTACTGTTGGGGTTTTTGAGTTAGTCTGTAAGACTTAATTTCTTATTTATTCATTGTTAATAAATGTTTATTTTGATGATGCGACTCTCTCATTTTCATTACCTGTTAGAATGGAGAGAAAGAGGTGGAGAGAGAGGTGTCGGTGCTAGAGAGAGAGAGAGAGAGAGATTGCTTAGAGAGAGAGAGAGAGAAAAGCTGTGTGTATTGGTTTGCCTGACGTTCAGTTCGAGCTACATGTTTACCAGATGAATAAGTAATGCGGGAATCTCCCCATTACATATATAAATATATATATATATTATATATATATATATATATATATATATATATATACTATATATATATATATATATATCTTCTGTCACGAAAATAACAATACGATGTTAAATATAAGCAGTAAGTGGGTTCGAGAAAATTGAAAAAAAGACTACAGCACCATTCGCCTTTAAGGATTTTTCGAGCAAACTCTGTACCAAGGAAGAAATTAGTACAAAGAAGACTGGGCTTCACAAACAACAGTAAAGACTAAAGGGACATGTAGCCACTTTTAATGCCTATAAATAACATACAGTTTGAGGCTTGTGATGAACATTATCCTGGGATTAAGCCAGTTAACTAGAGAAAGCAAGAAGAGGCTAAGGATATTTACCAGGATTAGTGAGATTCTTCAGGTTCTCTTTTAAATCTACTTTGAACATCTTGTTAGCTTTTTATTTAGTTTCAAAACGAAAGCGGGTTTACACAAATATACTTTACTTTGAGTACACAATTACTACTCTGTTGAATCTAAATTAATAGAATAAATATAACTGCTACAATTGAATGTAAAGAAAGTTAGATAGGCATTTAAGACCAGAAGCTAGCGTGGGTTGAACTACCTTCGTTTCATATTCAAACAGGTTAAAAATCTGGGAGTGCTCGATAAATAGCTCGCTCCTAGGTTTCCCACTTAACCAAAAACAGCTCTGCAAAGCAAATTTAATACATTAATAAATACTCTGCGCTTCGTTGTTCTTTACAGAAGCTACTTTTGCAATAGCTACGTGGCTGATCAATTTTTACATTATATTTATGCAAATAATGAATTATTATAAAACTCTTTACTTAAGATTCATGACATTAGTTTCCATGCAATTGCAGTTATAGAAAAAATACCCAAGCAATGACTATCTTGTCTTTTATAATACAGTGCCAAATTACCATGGGAGTTGAATAATATCATGAGTTACCAAGAGTATTATTATCAGTTTCACAGAACAATCTATGACCAACATTGTTAGCTTCTTCTATTATATCCTAGAAAATATCAATGCAATTTAACTGACAATAATGTAATACCCATTTTAACCTAACCAGCTCCAAATAACCCGTCAACCAGATGTCATCATCCACTAACTGACATTTTTATCGGGGGATATAATTGGAAACCATTGGCCTTCCCGATCAGAGAGAAACACCGCAAGTGCAGTAATGAGTCCGAACTTTTCCAATATTTCCCAGGACACTTAATAGAAAAGTTTACCAGGCACCAGAAAGTCAGTCCTCGGTGCTTACCGGAATTGTGAGACTTTCTGTCCTCGTTAACTGCAAGCCATTGCTTTTCCATCAATAAACAAGCGACGATTCAGTTTTATATGGATTTTATTTATGCATGAATTATTCACATGCTTCCAGTAATTCCATGTCTTCTACAGTAAATGTTTTGTTCATATGCACGCACATATATATATATATATATATATATATATATATATATATATATATATATATATATATATATATATATATATATATATATAATCATCATCATCATCATCAAATAATCCACCAATATCAGTCTCTACATCTTGGAAATACCTTAAATCGTAAGGTAATCAATATAATAAATACATCTATACCTTTGATTCGGGCCTGTGCCTTATTTGGGTGCTATGTGAGCTACAGTGAAATCCTCCACTCAATTATTATCTGTGAGGAGGAATGCGCTTATTCATAAAATAATTCCCTTTTGCGTGAATGTTTTCCCACAAGACAAAGGTGTTCAATGGTAATATGTGTATAATATATATATATATATATATATATATATATATATATATATATATATATATATATATATATATATATATATAAATATATATAAATATATCATTCGAGCTACAAATGTCCTTTAATATCTAATTCGCTCTACCTCGGGATCCATATATACAGTGAATTAGATATTAAAGGAAATTTATAGCTCGAATGATTTATATGAATCACAGTGATGTGATAATTATTGATATATATTTATATATATATATATATATATATATATATATATATATATATATATATAGTATATATATATATATATATATATATATATTATATATATATATATATAATTATTCACATCATTGTGATTCATATAAATTATTCAAGCTACAAATATTATTTAATATCTAATTCGCTCTACCTCAGAATTGATATATTTTCATATATGTAAACCAAAGGGGACTTTTTAAGTTGATAATAATTTCGTCCCCTCACGGTATCGAATCACCATTCAGTGGACAGGAACGAAATCAGGACAACACTGACGTTACCGATTTGGCTAACAGTGAGGCTATAAGTTTATACTGATTCGGACCTTATGTTCGTCAAACATTCAAATTGGCTAACATTGTAGAGGTGGTTGGATATCGATTCTAATCACGAAAAACCGATTCGACAGTGATTTGTAAGGTCAGAATCGGTATAAACTTATAGCCTCACTGTTAGCCAAATCGGTAACGTCAATGTTGTCCTGATTTCGTTCCTGTCCACTGGATGGTGATTCGATCCCGGGGACGAAATTATTATAAACTAAAAAATTCCCCTTCGGTTTACATACATGAAAATATATTAATTCCGAGATAGAGCGAATTAGATATCAAAGGACATTTGTAGCTCCAATAATTTATATGAATCACGGTGATGTGATAATTATTCATAATATGGCTACATTCATCAAAAGTTCGAATTGGGTAACATGGTGGAGGGGGTTGAATATCGATTCTAATTACGAAAAACCGAGTTCGACTGTGATTTGTAAGGTCAGAATCGGCATAAACAGCCTCACTGTTAGCCGAATAGGTAACGTCAAAGTCGTCCTGATTTCGTTCCTGTCCACTTGACGGTGGTTTGATCCCATGAGGGGATGAAATTACTATCAACTAAAAAATTCCCGTTTGGTTTACATATATGAAAATATATTAATTCTGAGGTAGATCGAATTAGATATTAAAGGACATTTGTAGCTTGAATAATTTATATGAATCACGGTGATGTGATAATTATTGATAATATGGCTATGTTCGTCAATCGATATCCAACCCCCTCTGCCATAGCTATCATGGCAGAGGGGGTTGGATATCGATTCTAATCATGAAAAACCGAGTTCGACGGTGATTTGTAAGGTCAGAATCGATATAAACTTATAGCATCACTGTTAGCCGAATCGGTAACTACACTGTCGTCCTGATTTCGTTCCTATCTGCTGGACGGTGGTTCAATACCATAAGGGGACGAAATTATCATCAACTAAAAAATTCCCCTTCGGTTTATATATATATGAAAATATATCCATTCCGAGGTAGAGCAAATTAGATATTAAAGGACATTGGTAGCTCGAATATATATATATATATATATATATATATATCTATATATATATATATATATAGATATATATTATATATCTATATATATATATATATCTATATATATATATATATATATATATATAATAGTATATATATATATATATATATATATATCTATATAATATAGTATATATATATATATATATATATATATATATATATATATATATATATTAATATATATGTATGTGTGTGTGTGTGTGTGTATGTGTGTGTGTGTAATATATCCGTCTGTATATATATATATATATATATATATATATATATATATATATATATATATATATATATATATATATATATATATATATATATATGTAAGTGTTTACATAATAAAAATATGGAATGTTAGTCCATATATATAAAAGACCAGATTGCTTGCAGGAATGTGATCAGACTAGAGACGCTAAAGATGACGTATACAATAAGTATGTAGGCTAAGTTGACATGCCGTCACCTGTAGTCATTCAATTGTTTATAAACATTAGTCCAAGCTCCCTGCTTGAGACAACTACCGCCTACGTGATCTGTAGCGTGTCTCATTTTGATTGTGTGTTCGTATGTAACTATGTCATCTGATAGTATGTTCATATGTTCGAACTACTGTCTGTTCCTTCATAACTTGTAACAGAGATGGTAGACAGGGAGAAGAGAGTTAGCTATCGTCATTAGAAGACCTGTACCTCTTTACCTAAGCTTTATCATGTAGAGGAATAGGATTAGCCATCATCATTGGCAGAAGCGATCAAGCTATCGTCATAGAAGACTTGTACAATCATATCTGATCTTCAGCATGTAAAACTTCAGAAGAATATATATCTATTTTTATATTTCGTGTTTTCTACAAGAACCTCACCGAACCATGAGTTTAACACATCGTCGTAAAGATAATACCGACTTCGTAAGTGATCTACACACAGACACTCCATTGAATATGGAAGTGCAATACCAACCGACTTAGCGTATAGATTATCGCAAGTCTAACATTACCTCATAGGGCGCCTTATCATACAAGGCACAAGCCCTAATATTGGTGGCCAGCGTACCAGAAGAACTCTACAACGTCCTACGAAGAAAAACTAGAATAATAAATCATGTATCATAAGAAGTCAACGACGACGGAAGCAGCAGATTCTTCAAGCAACCTAGTATCATCGTTAGTGAGCGACTTCAGAAAACAATAAGAACTTTTTAACGACGACGAAAGCAACAGATTCTTCAAGCAACTTAGTATCATCGTTAGTGAATAACTTCAAGAAACAAACCGAACGCGTCTGCAGCATCGGATCTTTCAAGGGCTCGAATCATCGAAACAACGCGCACGGGGGAAACTGAAGCCAAACCAGGTCATCCGCTAAATAGAGAAGGAGGACCAAGGCCGTGTGTCGTTATCGGAACACCGTGACTTCCCACAAAAGCAAGCTAAGTACAATTTTTTATTCATTTGGAGTAACTTTGAGTGTTTCCTTTGCAGGTCGAATTTCGTTATTCTGTGGCTGAAGTTACGAGACATTCTTAATCTTACTTTTTTACAGAAATTATCTACATCATTGAGATTTCGCTACTGCGAGTTTTTTATCTTTGAGTGTCTGTTTCCCAGAAGTTCTACTGAAATATCATAATCATATACTATGTTAATTTTATCATTTTGGGTGATTATTAATCCCTTACGTAACAAATCATATTAAACAGTGAATATGCGTTTACGCAGTGGACGTCTGTATTTATACAGATGCATGGATAGGGTCGTTAAGCACCGTAGTGATTAGACACACAAAAAACAAGTGGAACACCCATACAAATCTATAATAAATTAGAGGTACACTATTTCGGGTCATGACAATAAATGATCCTTTGCAAGTCCCGATCGCAGTTTTAGCCTTGAGTTTTTTTGAGTTATTATAAAATATCGAACCTCAATGACTCAACTTAACTTTAAAAATATGGCTGGATTGCAAGGAATAACATGTCTGTAAAAAACTTTCATCAGGCTAAATGCCCTGACCAGGATCCCTCACTATTTCAAATTTTAGCAAAGAATGAAGTACAAACAGTTAATATTGAATACAGTAGAGATAACTTGTCTTATTAGTAATCGCTCAGTTCCTAATAGTTCGTCATTCATTGCTTTATACGTAACCAGCAACATAATGCTAAAAACACACAATACGTTGCCGATGGTAATAAAGAGAAGGATCCTAATTATTACAAAAAAGAATAGAAACAGTAGCCTTTCAGAATCAAACAAGCAAACTCGGTTACTGTGTCACCTAGTCAAGCGGTCAAGGTCGGTCAAAGCTGCCGAAGTGTTCAAAAGCATAGCAAATTCCACACAATAAATCGACTCTAGCAGAGTGGGGAAAAGCGATGTTAGACTATACATGCCAATACCTTTTTTGAATTAAAAAGGATTTTTTTCCTATAAACAAAACACGACCGTATAAAGTAATCAGAGCAGGTTTTCGGTTTTTTTTTTAATACGTAAGTTATTATAAGTAGTGGTGGATAAAGCCCAAAACTGTACGCGCCGTAAAAATTAGAATATCTTGTTTATTCCTTTAGTAAACGTAACATCCTGTATTTACGGACTCACCGTCTGTTGTTCGAACTTCCCTAATGAGAAGTCCGGATAAGCGAGCGCTTACAGATACCTCTATAGTTATAAAAAACATTGATCTGTATCTAGTGTAATTGTAAGATCCATCTAGGGGTATACAAAATATTATCTTACATCCTGCAAAATAAGGCGTGTTTATATCAAAGGAAAATCCTATAAACCTTCAAACATATTAAAATCCGTTTGAAACAAAAATGAGACAGTTAATCAAATAATAACTTATATAAAGGAACTAGACATTTGTCTCATAAATCGTAACATTGGGTTTCAAATGACCCAAACAGAATTCTCCCACAACCGCAGTCGCACTTTGCACGCAAAATCTCGAGAAGCATGCACCCTCGAATGTCTTAGTGCGTGTAAAAAGACTTTTGCTGGGAAATGAAATTTTAATCCTTCCCCGACACTCTGAAATATAACGGTTTCGCGAACAAAGCCCTAAAAAGTATACATATCGTGGATACGGAAGTTATAAATATCGCATTTTTTATTGTTGCTAATTTTTAATCACGCCAACCAGTCGTGGATGAATCTCTCTGATAATCTATCTAAAGTAATATCCGTAAAGTCATTCAAGCAGAGGTGATTCAGCAGAATTTTTTTTTATCTTCTACCTGAATACCAGGAAGTTTCTCCACTAGCGAGTGATCTCTGGGAGAAAAACGGATGTCATTGAAAACAAAATACGGTCTAAGGACAAACATAAAGCTATATACGTACCTTCGCATAGACTCTCAATGAAATTTCAAAATAGAGATAAATGACGGAGTTGAAAAATGTTAGTAATAGGAGTCATTAGGAAATCAAATAAGACCCACTTATAAATTTTTTTCCCTCAAACGTCATGCCATAAAAGATCGGACTTGGCGTATCTGCGTAGATTCTGACGCTTAAACAAGGAAACGACTCCCGATAGTTTCCAGTGCCATGTACCGACGACATCTTATCTCTGTTAGGTTAGAATAAATTTTTTTTTCACCAACTTGGACTTACTTAAAAGCTTTTACCAGATACCCAAAGTTACCTAAGTGATTAGTACCTCATACACCGTTTTCAGCACACTCAGGGGAGGGGACATTATCAATTTTTACGTATGCCTCCGGCTTACGTTGCGGCCCCAATTACAAATATAGTGTTTGGAGACTTTTAGGGGATACCCTACATGCCTATTGGTTGGTCTTATAATCTTTTCTAATATCTTAGAAGTACATTCACATAAATTAGAGCTAGTGCTACAGAGACAAAGACAAATAATCTCAGAGTAAAATATCTAAATGTGAGTTTTAAAAAACCGAACATGTTTATCTAGGTTTTATGTGTCTAGTCAAGGTCTTAAAGTAGTCCATGGTAAGGTGTCGGCTATTCATAACTTTCCGGTACCTATTAACGTAAAAGGGAGATACAGCACTTTTGCGCTGTAGTGGGATTACAATCGTATGTAAATATGTAACTCTTCAATCATGACAGGTCCTTTAACAAATCTTACGAAGAAGAGCGTAGATTTATTATGGTCTAAAAAGCATCAACAGGCGTTCGATATCTTAAAAGCGGAATAATGCAGCTTACCTAACTTAAAAATCCCTGATTTAAATAAGGAATTTTTTTTTTATTGCAACAGACGCCTCAGACCAAGGGGTAAGAGGGATACTACTTCAGCAATATGATAAACAGTTCTTTCCTATAGCTTTTTATTCACGTAAACTAAAGCCCTCTGAAAGTAAATATACAGTAATAGGCAAGGAAAGGGCTAGGTATCTTTAACTCACTAGTACATTTTAAATTCATAATCTATGGCTATCCTGATAAAGTCCTTACTGAACATGAGTCCTTTACCGAGTTTTTCAAAGGCTTTAATCACAGTCCAAAAGGAACTCGGTGACAAATGATCATTCAGGTCTTTGAGCCCCCAAGATAGATATCTACCTGGGAAAGCAAATATCATAGCTAACGCATTATCCCGCAATCCCGCACCATACAGCAAAGAACCATTAATTAGACTAAAAGATATAGAAACATCCGTTGCCTATTGAAATTTTAAAACGTACTAAACAAGAAAATTCCTTAACCCAAGAGATCGCGAGCATTGAATATCTGGGTTGGGAGCGCAGAACTGTTACAAACTGAACAAAGCAAGAGTCAACAGACATAACCAAAACAATAAACACTTCAAGAACGAAACAAAAAGAGTCAGCAGCAATAAGCAAACAATAAACACTTCGGACGGAAACACGGTCAGCGGCTAAGCAAAAACAATAAACACTTCGAGCAGAAACCCTAAAGCAAAAGTATATTTAAAGTATGTGTATCAGAATAATGTAATCAAATGTAATATTATATGTAAGTCCGTGACGAGGAAAACCCGAAGAACACAGCAGATGACTAACGACCAGGTAGTAGTAATAATCTCTTTCATACCAATCGTCATAACTGGTTGCATTCCGTCATCCAGGTTTCCTACTATGTACAGAAAGCCAAATCACTGTTTTACTGCCTACAATGCTACAGATATTAAAAAAGCACATAAACTGATTGTAACACGTGTCATGAAAACAAGGGACACACTAAGACACCTGTCAGTTTAGGAGCCTATCCTGTGCCAAATCAAATCCTTGAAAGAATATACGTAGAATTATTAACAGAATTACGAGTCTGACAGAGGGAATAAACACTTCTTAGTGTTAATAGTTCCTTGACACGTTATATAGAATTAATAGCACTAAAAAACAAATACCGCAATTGAGTGGCTTTAGGGAATATTTATGAGTGCTAAATCAGTAAATAGGGAATTCAACACTAATAACCTGTCACTCCGGGGGTGTAAATCATAATAATCTCCTTAACACGTTGTGTGAATTCCTTTCCATTAAGAAAAACCAATAATATATTTTATCACCCAGAGGGTCAATCGTTTGGTAGAATAACGGATAATTAAACTAGGAAGTGTCAATGTCTTACGAGTTACAACTCGTGATATTGGATCCGAACTGGATTATAGCGGTTCTCGCGGTTTTAAATACCTTATCATTTATATCTTGTATCTATAGAATTGATGCCGCACCGTAGCCTTATCAGTCAAAAAAAAAAAAAAAAGGTACGCCGCTAGAACACTTTTCCACATATTAAGCAAACCAACCATTAAATTTATCCAAATATTATAAAATAAATAAAAAAATATAAATAAATAAATAATAAAAAAATAAAAAAATTAAAATAAATGGATACAAGTGGAGTCAATAAAATACACTCTGTAAGAAGTCGGAAGGTTACAAATTATAATAAAAAAGGAATCACGATAATACAATAAGCAAAACGTAACCATTAAATATCCAAATATATATGCGTAAAGATTTGAACTCTAACTTAACGCTTTAGTAATGACAAATAAGCTAAAAGTTCAAACACATATCCAAAACCTACTGACATATTGTCTGTCCGGTGATTTATATTCGTAGTCAATGAAAAAAAAAAAATTAAATAAATAAATAAATAAATAAAATAATAATAAATTAAATAAATAATATAAAATAAAAGAGATTTTAAAGTCAGGAAGTCTAGAAGTGAAAATGTTATCTATGAATAATCCTATATGAATCTTATACAGGGCTAATAATATATATAGAATTTGTATGGAAACCTTTTTCATATAGTTTGAATAAGGAATATTTCTTTAATTAGCATAATGATATATTGTTCAATTTTGGTACTGTTTTTTTTTCAGACATTCTTCTCATGTGGGTCGAGTATTAAAAACAAAAAATTTATCCTAAAGTCGTATTTATTATAGCAAGTAACGTAACTCTTAGCTGGCTGAGAGCAATCTGCCTTAAGTGACGACTTCATCATTGCCGTATCAGCATTTGTTCCTTTTAACCTCAATAATCTGCTTACACAGGCTACATCTGTGTGTCGTCTCTGCTTGCAAAAGCAGATTGACTGGAGAAAGGAATGCTTAGCCCGAACTTCTCATTGGGCAAGGCAGGACGTTAGGTACAAGTGTCTATCGGTTCCGTGCGCAAATGCAACTTGCAATCATTTTAAAATTAATAAACAAAATAAGGAAATAGAATTTCTATAACATCAAAATGAATTAATTTTTTCTGAACCTCATAGACATTTAGAAAGTATCACGATATGGATATGGATTATTTACTTGCAACATTAGCTTATTACAATCCAGGTAAATCACATTCATGGGAAAAATGTTACATTTTCTTGAAAAACCCAAAGTTTATATAGAAATTAGTTACATAGTGGGTTTTTCGTTGCATCTCCTACCTATTATAATGTTTTTAAAAGTTAACCTCAGAGGATGCGCACGAGAAAAATTGAATATGAAACTTTTGTTAGGGCACATGGAGGGTCAGATTTATCACAACGTTAATTTCAGTTAGCATAGAGAAATTACAGAATCAAGAGTTAATCTTATCTTTGACTCTTATTGTTAATGGCCTGGAATTTTTTGAATTCCAAATTATCAGCGAATTCATGTGGGTTAAGTCTGGTCTAAATGGCTCTCTCCCCTCCCGTATTTGGATGTTGTCTGAATTTACTTTGCCCTTGTGACAAGTATAATTTCACTTGCAGGCTGATTAATGGAACCTGGTTACAGTATCCTGCAGTACAGAGTTTCACATCGCAACTTCAAAAAATCGTTCGTCGCAGCGGACGACTACAGTCAAGTAACAACCGCCTACAATGTGAAAGGAATTTCATGGACTTCTTCGACGACACCCGTATCCCGTCGTTTAATATCTCGTTTTAATGCGGAATGCTCCTGCGGCTGTCGAATCGACTTCGAATGGGACATACTTCCGACAATTTCGACCCGAAGGATATTCAACTTTACTTTGCTGGCGAAGGACTCGTGCTGGGGATGTATTTTTTATCATCGCGAACGTAATCGTGTAGCTTAGGATGCAGAGAATAAGTATGAGCGCAAAAAATAGAAACGTTGGACCGCCCAGGCAAATTTTCCCCTTGTTTTAACCATTGAAAAAGGCCGTTTCAATTGGCTATAGGTGGTTGTCTGGAACTGTGTAATGGACGAAAAGTTGTTCGAACGCTAGTTAAAAGTGAAGAGTAGTATAACCTCGGTCATGTATCCTATTATATATAAAGTATCATGTATCCTATATATAATTGATCATAAATAACAGTCGAAATATATTTTTTGCGTGTACGCACTAGGAATCTATATATTAACTTATATGATCATAAATACAGAATCGAAATATATCTTTGCGTGTACGCAATAGGAATCTATTTAAATGTCACATATATTAATCATAATTATATGAATCCATATAACATATGTAGGAAACACAAATCAGGTAGCCTATAATCAATATGTTACCTTTTATCATACCAATATCTGCAGTTATTATATGAGTTAGTATATTTGATTAATGAATCAGAATATAACAGTCAGCCTAAACTTAATAATTTTATCAATTCATATATGAAATTTTTTATCAGTTAAAATATGATTTTATCAATATATGATCTAATTCTATGTTTTTTATCTCATGTTAATCTTCTTCTATGCAATTATCAGAGTTACATTAGATATTTTTGCTGTAGCATAAGTATCTTAAAGAGATGAAGTGAAAAAACTGTATCATTATATTATCACGTGATCACTATTATTTACCTATTCATTGTTTTATATTTTATTACTTGAATCAATTCATGTACACCATGAATTTTTATTCACTTATATATATATATTCACATAGTGTCTGTATCACACTCCTATAAGTCAAATGCAAGTCAAGTTTGAGTAATATTCAGTAGTTGGTTTTGGTAGCTGACCGAGCTAATGTAAGTGTTTACATAATAAAAATATGGAATGTTAGTCCATATATATAAAAGACCAGATTGCTTGCAGGAATGTGATCAGACTAGAGACGCTAAAGATGACGTATACAATAAGTATGTAGGCTAAGTTGACATGCCGTCACCTGTAGTCATTCAATTGTTTATAAACATTAGTCCAAGCTCCCTGCTTGAGACAACTACCGCCTACGTGATCTGTAGCGTGTCTCATTTGATTGTGTGTTCGTATGTAACTATGTCATCTGATAGTATGTTCATATGTTCGAACTACTGTCGTTCCTTCATAACTTGTAACAGAGATGGTAGACAGGGAGAAGAGAGTTAGCTATCGTCATTAGAAGACCTGTACCTCTTTACCTAAGCTTTATCATGTAGAGGAATAGGATTAGCCATCATCATTGGCAGAAGCGATCAAGCTATCGTCATAGAAGACTTGTACAATCATATCTGATCTTCAGCATGTAAAACTTCAGAAGAATATATATCTATTTTTATATTTCGTGTTTTCTACAAGAACCTCACCGAACCATGAGTTTAACACATCGTCGTAAAGATAATACCGACTTCGTAAGTGATCTACAAAACCCCCAGACACTCCATTGAATATGGAAGTGCAAATACCAACGACTTAGCGTATAGATTATCGCAAGTCTAACATTACCTCATAGGGCGCCTTATCATACAAGCACAAGCCTATATATATATATATATATATATATATATATATATATATATATATATATATATATATATATATATATATGCGTTTGTCTGTGGTATTTTATCTAGCTTGAGGGGTGTCTATAGAAGTATAGTTCATTACCAATTTATCTCTCAAGAGCTGCAGTGCTACTGTGAGAAAGAGTTTGTGAAAAATGACCGTAGAAGAGAGCATTGATAAGTATTTTCACTAATCCCTTTTCTTTCCAGTGTCCGGGTTTATTGGTATCCTTTATTGATGTATGAGAGTGGGCTTTTTTATTTTCAATTATATATTTTGCTGTGCATCTTTTAAATATTTCATGTGTGATGTGTTTTAATAGGGCCATGTTGTACTTTTGGCATAACTCTCCCTTTTAACTAAGCCCCATAAAAAAAAAATTTGATCATGGATAACGGGTGAAGAGACTATGTATTGCCGGATGAATCCGTCTCTGTATTTATTTTTGGGTTTGATTTTGGTTTGTCTTTATATTCGTTTAATCCAGTTTTCCATGATAGATAGAATCTTACTTATTTTCTAGAAAAAAGTCTATTTTTTGCAGTTCGGAGTTTCAGTCAGTTGCCTACGCTAATTTGCGGTGGCCTTTGTATGTATGAGAATAGGTTTTCAGGTCGGCCAGCGCTACCTTGTTCAAAAGACAAACCAAAATTAAACCCAGATGAACTTTATACAATGAGAACGGATTATCGTCCGGCAATACATGGGAAACTAAACCAATCCCATATAGAAAATAAAACATCTCCATTCGAATACTACTATGTTCATTCAACAGGCTAAAATGTCACATGGTAAAAAGTCTCTTCACTCCGTTACTCCAGTGATCAAATATTTTTCCAGGGGCCTTAGTTAAAAAGAAGAGTTCCTATCTAAAGGAAGACATGGCCCTATTAAAGCACACTACAGATGGAACCTAAAAAAAAGAAAAAAAAGGAAAATGCATAGCTAAATCAAATACCGAAAATAAAAAGTCCACTCCATCTGTACTTCACGCAGCCGATACCAATAAACCCCGGCACTGTAAAGAAAGGGGATTGGTAAAATTACTTTTCAATGCTCACCTCTATGGTCATTTTACAGTCTCTCTCACAGTCGCACTGCATCACTTACGACATAAAATGGAAGTGAACTATAATTCTATAGACAGCCCTCAAGCAAGATAAAATGGCACAGATAAACGTTCACACTCTCTTAATAAGAAACTCCCCCTTAGTATAACGTGAGTGACATATAACGAATTCATTAAGCGGGAAGATGCCATGACGTCACCTATAACCTGTCATTCCAGTGATAGAAACCTAAGTGTCACAAGGAGTTCACGGACTGATCATGTGGCTTACATACTTCCGGTCACACAGAAACCATTCTTCTGGCGGAGAAGAACGGCCACCAAGTGCTGATTAACATCCAGACAAATGTAACGTCAAATATAAATTGTCCGACACATTCACTTTTCCATCTCCCAAACAGAGATTCTGCTATGTTTTCACAGGGTAGCGAATAGTCAGCTAAATGAGTCCATGCACCTGTATAAATGCTGAAGCATGAATATCTGCCCTATACAAATATACATATATATATATTATATATATATAATATATATATATATATATACGTACATGGATAATTACTACATACATACGAGCATAAATCAAATTCCCACGTGACCTTATGAGCCTGACTCCAATGAATCACTAACAATTCTTTGTTATATTTAGGTCTTGTTGACACTTGCAGTGACTTGACCCACTGAAACAATACATCTATTATGTTACGAGTTTATTTATTTATTTATTTTTTATATACTCTCTCCGTTATGTTTGCGTTGCGTATCTACGAGTTCTTATTCTCTCTTCTTCTTCTGGTTCTCTTCGTGGCTACGGGTAATGATTGAAAGGATATTTGTTATATGGGCTAACCTTCAATTATCACTTGCGATGAGTTTCTTTTCTCATAGGAACATTGTAGATTATTTATTTCGTTTTAGCCATGTCTCTCAGGAGGTTCTTCTTGCTTTCATGGCGTGGATACGTTTCACGGATTCTGGGCAAGTTAAACACCACCTAATTAATTTGCTTATAATTAGAATAAAATATAAGTTCACAATACAACACTACTACACTACACTGGAACAGAGGGAGAAGGAACATAGCCTCCCCGCATAAGGTCTGGTTCTTAACTGATTTTGTCTAGGAGCTCAAATGAAGTTTGAACCTAACTGATTCAATTAGCTCCTCCTTAACTACCCTCTAAGACACATCCTACTTCTTCTTGAGTGGCTTTCCTTACCTCCTGTGCCACCCCTAGATTAGTCTGATTGGTTTTGCTCCTTGACGGTAACCACCCACTGAAGGAGTCAAAGTTCAGATATGCTATTGGAGTTAGCATTTTTCTGTTTTGTAAACCGAGTGCCAATGTTTGGTCTGGTTTTTGAAACTGCTATTCGTGCAGTCTTATGCTGCACACATCTTCTCCCTTTTCTACCTTAACTTCTGGTAGATTCTTCATCACTCTACCCTTATTACATAATTTTCTACCAGTGGTTTTTCCTAACTAATTGTCCCTCCTATTCTCTGGACAGACTCTTGTTGTTTCCTAACACAGGGATTAAAACCATGCAGGTAAAAGGAGGATGAAAATATCAGAGGTAGTTTTGATATCGAAATGAAGATACTTTTTCTGTTTCAGAGCACATAGCAGAAGGATGTTTGAGTTGTGAGACTAATAACAGATAGGTGAAGGAGTGAGAGTGATAAGTATTCAGTCCTTGATCATGAGCAAAATCAACAGTAGGTGAAGGATTTGATTTGATTTTATGAAACTTAGGGTCTCAAGCACATTTGGCGATTCACAGTGAAAAGAGGGAGTTAGAATGATTGTACTGCAAGATCACCAGAAAACAATGAAGATGAAGTCTAGTGATCTGAAGCTGGGATGGGGAGAAAACCTCTCAGTGCCATAAGATGCAATAGTTAGAGAATGGACAGGACGATTGAAGAAAGGAAATAAAAACGGAGGCAAAGTAAAAGTCTAAAAAGTGGGTGCGTCGAGGAGCCGAAGGGACACTGCAAACACCATTTGATAAAGCCTACAGTGCACTACGTGAGGTGCACAAACAGTACTTCTCTCCTACTGGGAATAGGTAGGGGAGATTGTAGAAAGGCACTGATAAGCAGAAATTAAAAAAAAAAAAAAAAAAAGAGATGTCGTGACTGATGGTACGAGATGAACTGACGTGCAACAGAAATCTCTTCAGCACCCTAAAGAAGTAATACCTTATAACAAGAACATACGCTGGCAAGTTGACTATGATATATATATATACATATATATATATATATATATATATATATATATATATATATATATATATATATATATATATAATATATATATATATAATTTCAATCAGCGTGCTTCTCATTCATCTCACTATTCAGACATCGGCTTCTCATTAAAACTTATATTGAGAAGACCTCTCCGTTGCTTAATGTCACACTGATTAACTTGCGACAGGCTAGCCGTCATTTCTTAAATGTACCGCATAAGTTTCGAGTATATTCACATCATTTTGAGCATCTGATAACTTCTGTTTCCTTTTAGACGGGTTAGTTAATTAAGGGATTACCTACCCATTCTTAAGCGTATACCTTGAGTTCTGGCTGAGGTCTTTGGCACCATTCGTCGGCCGGTTTTCAAATGAAGAGCCATTTTTGGTTACTGGAACTCTAAATTAAATCTGCCACGTTTCAGCGTTGACCAAACCCAAAGTTTCTTAGCGGCACTGATCTATGGAAGATGTGTTTGTAGTCAACGAGTCGCTGAGTAGCCTCATGCCTGGAAGCGCAATGCTGTTTCTCCTTATCCGTCGCATTAATGTCTCAGCAACATTTTTTCTTTTTTAATCACAAGACTCAAGAAACATCGAAGTTACGGGCTGTGGCATAGATATATAAAAGAACACTGAATAAAAAAAAAGTGGTACGCTATACCGTGTGATCTTCATTTTTCTAGATGGAATACGAAACTAAATTTTTGACGTCATCGCTAAAAATTAGGAACACTATTAGAGAAACTCGTGTTCATGTGGACCTGCCAACATTCGCTGTTGCAACCTCTTTCTTAAATCACGGGAATTAATATCCAGTTATACGCCAAACACTTTGGCGTTTCTTCATGCCCTGCTTCAAGAAATACCACACGGAGCGAGATAATCCTATTCCATGTGCAATAGCTTTGGCGGAAATTCTATTCTAGAAAGTCTATTACAATTGTGTCTGTTGTTTGCATAAATCCATAGCAAATGAGGTGTTGTCATAACAGCGCATATGATTATGGCCTCGCTTGCTTTGTGTTCTTGCATATTTTATCAACGATTTATTCTGGAGTAATAATTGCATTTTCATATAAATATGAGGCATATTGCGACTATAAGCGTAACTTTAAGAAATAAATGCATATTCAAGAGATCGTATATGCTTATTGTCAACGCAAAATATCGAGAGAGTTAGGTGAGTATCTGTCATATGTTTTCCTGGTATCATTACTATCATCATTATTTGTGGTAAATTTGTATAACTGCAGATATTAAAAAAAAAAAAAAAAAAAAAAAAAAAAACATAAAAAAAAAAAAAAAATGAAAAATGGACCGCAACATTGCCAAGCAGGAGTGGGCTTCGCTTTCATTTTTGCTCCACAGATTTACTAATCGGTACAGCCTCTCTCCAAAAAAAAAAAAAAAAAAAAAAAAAAAGTTAAGTAAAAGGTAGTAGAACATTTAAAATAATGACAGTGACATCGCAAAATATAATGTATACATGGACCTAAAGAATGTGTGCGTATGTGAGCATGTGCTTGATTGTATGTGTACCTCTAGTCTGAAATGTTCCTAAACTGGACATTGTTAGCGTAGACATTATAAATATTCGGCCACATTAAGAAATGCGCGTTCAGGTAGACTTAAGCTTCGCTTTTTTAATCATTTATTTTAACTTTTCAAGTTATAAATTGTCTGATTGATTGCCATATGTAACATTAACACAAAAGGAGAACTTAAAGATCGGACACACACTAGAAGATTAGAGTACCTTCTGGAGAACTTAACCATATACTGTTTTAATAAAAACGAAATATAATTAAATGAAGAATGGTAAATATACGAAGCAATGAACCAAGTGAATTGCCCTCAACAGGAAACAGTAGATGATAGAATAATTGAGCTTTAGCTGATTAGAGGTGAAATACTGTGACAGAGGGATCATGTTACAAGATGAATCTACATTTGGCACACAGGTAAACTGCATGGGATAAAAAGTAGCTAAATACAATGGTATCAAGATTTTAAAGTTTCTGCATCAAGCTGTGGAAAAAAAGCATTATTATATTGTGATTTTGAAAAACACGAGGGTAACTGAAAGAGAAACAAATATAGTCAGAGAGAAATATAATTTTGCCAGCTTAATTCTATTTCGTATAAATTTGAGCTTAACCAAACCTAGTTTGCATGACATTTGCATAAGAAAACAAATGTTCCAATAGGCAAATACATGCATAAACTAATATACATCACATAAAAAGAGTTGCATATAAATCCGTGAGTGATCAAACAAAATCATAGTAATAAAAAAAATATATATATAACAGAATCGCCTGAATATATACCACTCTCTCAATTTTCCATGATGAATTGAATGGAGAAATAGATAACCCTGTCAACCTACATTTTATTTTATTTTTGCTTACTGTGAAAGTTAGCATATGAGACTATCAACTGCCTTGGGAACATCGCTAACTTGCGGTGTTTCACGCGCCTCAACTTTCAGTCATTTACTCGTTAATGTTATGAAGAAGAAAACTGAGAAGCGGAAATGTGGGAAGGACTTGATTGACTAAAACTAAAGGTCTCAACTTTACCCTTAAAACAAAATTGTTGAGCGATTGAAATCACAGCATGTTTGTCTATCTTGTTGCGACTATATTTTTCTCATTTTGTGTTCATTACTTGCATCTTCCTCGCTCCTCAGAAATCACCTGCTCACGAATAACAATTTATTATGTGTTTTTCACCGTTGACTGTTATTTAGTATTTGGGAGGAATGTTACTTTGGACAACTCTGTATCCAGCAACATTTTGAAAAGTAGTTTGAGCATGCGCTCAATTGTTAAGATCATTCTATAATTAATAAACTAAAGATATTAACCATTGAAAACAGTTCCATTTGTAAATTAAACATCCTCCTCGGTAACAGAAATGGAATATTTCCCAGTCAAGCCAAAGAACCTTTGCTCTCTGCTTCTTGGGGGTTTTGTCAGTTTCATAGTGAGCATTCATCAGATATGAGAATCAGATTCAGTACCACAAAAATATCCGTTCTCTGCAGATATCTATTAAGTTTAGATGTATATTTTCCCTTTGACATGGTACTTACGAATGGTGAATCACGTTTGTTTTGTAAATCAACATGCTTTACCGATATTTACTGATGAACTAAAAGAAGCCATACAATATATATTGTTAATTGTCTGCAATAATCAATTTTCGTCAGGTGGTAATTGTCACAGACATAATGAACAGGCTACTTATTTAAGTTCCAATGAATTTAGAAAAGGTGATGACATTTGAACCCAAATGTGAGGACATACTTACGTAGAATTAGAAAACAAAATGAGAATATCACACTCAGATAAGCTAAGTAAATAGTTTACTGCATTTTCGGAATCTTACGTTGTCAACTACCATTCATTAAATACTTAGAATAATTAAATAATTCAAATAAGATTATTAACTAAAATTTTCGTACAGTACGTTTAGTACCTGACAAAACAAATACTTAAAACTCAAAACGAATACCTATAGAAGACTCATATTATGTGGAAAAGGTAATACAGTGCCAAGTATACCGGTCTGCGAGAGAGCTTTCTAAAAAGGTTTGCGAGGAACTGACAACAGAGAAGCATATAAGTGGGACTATTTCCAGAATAAGAGAAAACTCTAGTGCTATGCAACGGTCGGTAATTAGATGAGCTTGTAACTTAAGCGTCTTGAGAGTGTCTTCAAACAGGTAGACCGGCTGAAACTTATCCTCTCGGTTAAATCTGTCATGGCTAAGATCCGAATCTTTGACATTTAAGTTCGAGGAGAGGTGGTAGAGACTTGATCCTTTTGGCTTTCATTAGAGATATAATTTAATTCTGACTATGTTGTACATATTCTTGTCAAAGTCAGATTTGCAATAACCTATGTAATATTTTTGTGCTCAAATATAAAGACACAAATGCCCCTAGATATTGTCAACTCCCAGTCACCTTTGTATCAATCCCAAGAGGCCTATGCTCACATCCTGGTAAGGATACATACATACATCATATATTATATATATATAGTATATATATATTATATATATATATATATATATATATATATATATATATATATACATACATATAATGCACAAATATCTGGTTATTACACTTGGCGGTTATACTCTGTTAGAACAAGAGACTCTTAATCCCGATTCTGGGACATCATTCATATTTGGTACACAATTTGCCAAGTATCTGGTTCACTACAGTTATCAATCAAAAGCAATATTTTACCTCAGAACAGCCAGCCACCCCAACCTTCATCACAAATGCAAAATGACTGAATACTCTAAAGTCAGACTAAGTTCATTAAAACAGGTGTGAGGTAATCTTAATTAAAGGGCATCGCTCCTTCAACAATTATAAGTCTAAGTATTTCTCTAGTTCTAACTCACTTCAGTAAAATTAAGGGAAAGCTTCACAATTACCACTCTATATATCTACATAAATAAAATAAATTAAAATTATTGGTGAATCATGAATGAAACACTTATAAAAATTTTAAATACAAAAAATTATTTCCAAATTCAAAAATTATAAATGAAATTCACAATCTCAGGGATATTTACTATTACTTGAAAACAAAAGGTTTAGTTAATTCTTGAATAAATCATTAAACAAAAGTAAATACAAAATAAATTTACCAAAGTAATTAATTATTCAAAAAACTAAATTATTCAATTGAAATTCAATTATTAAGCAACAATTAAAATTTGGAAAGAAATCTAAGCAAATGCCAATTGATTCACAAGTTTTAGATCAAAACAATTGTATAATAAGAAATATTGAAATGAATTAAACAAAATGAGAATGCAAAAACAGAATAATATGGAAGAGCATTAAAAACAATGACAGTTCAAACATTAAACATATAACACATAAACACTCCAAAAGAATCAAAGACAAAAAAATGTTTAATGTATAAAAGTGGAATATATAAATTCTTTTAAGTGCACTTAAAATTTGTAAAAGACAATACCTTTTACCACTGCAGTTTCTCTCAAAAAGGCCTGTTATGTATCTTCAACTAAAACATATGTGGTACCACACAAAAATAATAACAAGGTATGTTCAGATTCCACTAACTATTACATTATTAAGAAGGTAAAAAAAAACAATAAAATATAGTGACCATTGCTAAACTATAAGTTACATTACGGTAAGAAACCAAAATCCTGTAAGTGAGAGAGAGAGAGAGATAGAGAGAGAGAACCAACGCATGGTACTTCATCTAAGAGTAAAATTAATCCCTTCTATAGTCTTCAATATAGGCATACACTCACGATTGAGTCAACAAGTATGGGATGAAACATAGCCTGGACATTTCTATGATGTCGCAGAATTTTCCACCCCACACAAATCTATTATGATTCAACAAGTCCTCTTTTGACAAATTGAAAGATATAAGAGTTAATTTATCAGTGATATTAAACAGTTTCATGACAAAAGAATCTTACATGATGGGGTATGTGAGATCAACAGCCCGGTTTGTGTATGGTACCAGACTTGATCAAATGATAAAAATATGTTAGCTCAGCCATTTCCAGTAGCGAACAAAAGGGCTATTCTTGTGGACAGAGGTACATCTCTCTTTCGTGTTTACGCAACCTCTCTCTCTGCATTCTAAGTTATGCTTTGTGAATTCTGAATATACGTAATTTAATTCTAAGCTAACTTTTAATATGGGAATCTGAAATACAAAACATCCATTTTGCAACATAATACACAATCATTGAGGGGAAATTATTGCATTACAAAAACCACAGCATAAGATTCCTCCCCTCAGTAGATTAGTTATCCCAGGGTTGAATAAAACGATTCACTATGGGATAAATAATTGGCAACTATATTGTTCTTATCAGCAATCTGCTGTATAGGATTATGATCAGACTGCACTAAAAGTTCTTCACTCCTAGGTCTGTTCACATACACTTCAAACTTTTTCAATGCTGTGATTAAGGCTAGAGTTTTCTTCTTGATTGTAAAATAGTTTTTCTGATGCTTTTTCAATTTTGAAAATAGGAAACACACTAGATGAAGGATCTCATTTTTATCTTCTTGAAGTAGAACAGCTTCAATTCCACAATCATAGGCACCAACTTGTATCACAAATTTCATATTAAAGTCTGGAGCTTGAAGCACTGGTCTTGAAGTTAAAATGGCTTTTACTTTCTCAAAGGATTCTTGACACTCTGGAGTTCAAACAAACTTAGCTTTGGGACTAGTTAAGTTTTTCAGGGGAGCTACTACGACTGAAAAATTTGGACAGAAAAGACGATAGAATCCAGCCATGCCAAAAAAACTTTGTAGCTGCTTCCCAGTCGTAGGTGGGGTAGCCTTATGGATACCTTCTATGTTAGCATTCAATAGAGTGAGAAGACCTTTCCCAACTTCAAACCCAAGATACTGAACAGTCGCCTTCCTAAACTCACTCTTCTCTAGGTTGACTGTTAGTCCTGCCTCTTGTAGTTTCTTGAAAACTTTCTTCAGAATCTTCAGATGTTCTTCCTGTATTGTAGAGTAAATGACTATGTCATTAAGATATACACCTACTCCTTCTATAGATCATAGAAGTCGATCCATTACTCGTAATGTTACAGGTGCATTCATCAGCCCAAATGGCAGAGCAGTATACTGATATAGTCCAAAAGAAGTAATAAAAGTTGATAACAACTTAGCATTTTCCTCTAAAGGAATTTGATAATAGCCTTTCAATAAGTCTATCTTGGAGACAAACTATGTTTGCCAAATATTATCAAGTAACTGATCTATAAGAGACAAGGGATAATTGTCAGCTACACTAATGGAATTCAGTTTCCTATAATCAGTACACATCCTAAATGAGCCGTTAGGTTTCTTCGCTAACATGCATGGAGAGCTGTACTGACTTGAACAGGGTTCTGCCTACCCATATTGCAGCAAATATTCAACTTCTTTCTTCAAAACATCTCAATGATAAGGTAATAAGTGATAAGATCTTTACTTGAATGGTTTTCCATCTTCTTGGATCTTAATATCATGCTTGGTCAGATTAGTATGCCTAGGTACATATGCAAAAATTTCTGGGAAGCTTCTAATCACTTCACTCAATACTTCACGTTGTTTCTGAGGAGTAAGGTTTCAAGAGGGTCACATGAATCTTCCTTTGTCATTTTCTTCGTTCTGGTGTTTCAATCACATAAATTCTATCTCGATTATCTTGTAAGGTCCTCGAAATTTATTAGTAGGGGGAAATCTCTTGACTGGCAGAAACACTAACACTTGGTGACCAACACTAAAACTTCTTAGCTTAGTCTTAGCAACATATTTCGTTTTCATTTTCCTCTGATTCACTTTCAGATTTTCTAAAGAGAATTTTCTAATCTCCTCCAACCTTTTCCTTAAGTTCTTCACATACTCTCCTTGGATTTCTCTACCAAAAATCATCTCATTACGTGAACAACCCATGCTTTCCTGATAAGCATTCCTAACTTCAAATAACATTAAGGGTAAACCAACATCCCACTCTCTCCTTGACTCAGAACAATACTTTGTCAGCGTACTTTTCAATGACTGGTGGAACCGTTCCAAGGCTCCTTGAGTTTCTGGATGATAAGCAGTGGATAACTGTTGTTTCACCCCTAACAAATTCATCACATCCTGGAATAACTTTGAAGTAAAGTTCGTTCCTCTATTACTCTGTACAATTTCTGGTATCCCAAATTTTGAGAAAAATTCCACTAGTTTCTCAGCAACTATCTTGGCAGATATGTTTCTAACACGGATCACCTCAGGATATCTTATCACAGACACATTAATGTCAACAGATATTCATTTCCCTTCTTTGTCTTCGTCAGCGGTCCAACCATATCTATAATCACCATGCTAAAGGGTTCTCCTTTAATTTTTATAAGTTGTAGGAGGGGCTTTCTGAATGGTTTCATTTGGTTTTCCAGCTACCTGGCAGGTATGACATTCTTGACAGAACCTGCTAACATCTTTATGAAGTCCAGGCCAGAAAAAATATTTCATAATTTTCTCCACAGTCTTCCTGATTTCCATATGTCCAGATTCATGACCTAATGCTACCACTTCCTTCCTCAGTGGATATGGAATCAAAATTTTATGATATTCACCCCATTCAGCATTTCCTGGTATATCTTTAAGTCTATGCTTCCTCATCAGCAAACCTTCCCTCAGATAATAACAGGTAGGAGTTTGTTGCATCTCTTCCTGCTCAACAGCTGTAAAGAACAAATCAGCTAACGATGCATTCTTCTTCTGCAAGTCCACTAGCTTCTATTTTGTCACCTGTCCATCTTCAACGGTTGACTTTTCAACATCTGCTAACTCAACTACTGTAGTTTTGCTACTATGGTCAGGAACACTAAAACAAAGGATGAGAGAGAGAGAGAGAGAGAGAGAGAGAGAGAGAGACCCACGAATATACGAAACACTAAACATAAAGGATCAAAGAGGTATGAGAGAGAGAGAGAGAGAGAGAGAGAGAGAGAGAGAGAGAGAGAGAGAGAGAGAGAGAGAGAGAGAGAGATACCCATGAATATACAAAACACTAAACATAAAGGATCAAAGAGGCATGAGAGAGAGAGAGAGAGAGAGAGAGAGAGAGAGAGAGAGAGAGGCAAAACATTAGAAATGCGCACTCGGAAAAAAAGGCAAACGGAATCGTCGCAAACAATGCCCCCGAGCACGTACGCTGTACAGCGCACCAACCTCCAACATATTCCACTATAAAAACTATACTAGCATGAACAAAACTATACTAACATGAACAAAACTATACTAGTATGAACGCTGTTCAATTTCAATCACTACGTTTACCTAATAACTTTGCTTTAAAAAAAAAAAAAAAAAAAAAAAAACAGAAAGGGGCATTCAAAGACGCATGGATTATTGGCAATATGGCATCTCAGCCACTACCAACGTCAAGCACGCATTTACTACGCACAACATAGTAAAATGTTTCCCGCACATGTTTACGCATAATAAAACATTTCCCAATATAAAAAACTATACTAATTAGCTATCATGCAAACAGTCCTACATGAATTGGTTACGTAATAACTTTGCTCTTCGCAAAAAAACACAGAAATTAGCACATGAAGGTCACGTGACCATAAGGGCATATCGTACGTGGTAGGCATTCACAAAGGCATTCATTTTATAGAAACATCACCCTCCGACATATTCCAACAGTGCAAAGCACGATTAGAATGAATAATACTCAATATCTGACGTTTACCTAAAAACTTTGCTTTTTACAAGAATTTAAAAAAATGGCACTCGAAAGAAATTGGATAATATTTGTGCTATATGGCATCTCTGCCGCTCCCAGAGTTGCTCATGTGTCCTGTAAACATCCCAAAACAATTTACAATATAAAAAAACTACACTAATTAGCTATTATGCACACAGTCCGACATGAATTGGCTACATAATAACTTTGCTATTCGCAAAAAAGCACAGAAATTGGCACTAGAAGGTCACGTGACCTTGAACGCATTTACGACGTGATAGGCATTCACAAAGGCATTCATTTCATAGTAACATCATCCTCCGACATATTCCAACAGTGCAAAGCATGATTAGAATGAATAATACTCAATATCTGATGTTTATCTAAAAACTTTGCTTTTTGCTTTTTGGAAAAAATGCAAAAAGTGGCACTCGAAGCAAATTGGACAATATGGTGATATGTAGCATCTCTGCCACACGGTTGGTGATGCATCAGGTATGTATAGGATCCAGCTAGACTCTCCAACACAACAAAGTCACATGACTATGCTCACTGTTCATTGAGAAACTGTTATGTAATAACTTTGATTTTCTATCACTAACCTTTCTAGCGTCCTGTGGGTTGACCTCGGTCGTACCGATTCTCAGAAAATGGGGATGCACTGGAGAGAGAGACAGGTACGTCTTACCACCATCGAAGCTCACAGTACACTGGCTGTCTGCAGGTCGATCACACCCAGATTTGACATGGGTGATAATTTATGGGAAAAAAAACATGTTTTTTGAAACACTCCTCAGGTTGCGGGCGACCCTGCAAACCTGTCCAGGGTTAAGAGCCTTACGAATTTGTTCCCCACATTTCCTGGAAAAAGAATTGGACCTAATTCGTAAGCAGCTTTCGTCTTTAAGGTATCCTGACCATATAATTGAGACAGCAATTCACAAAGCAAGCATAATTTTCTACCGACCCCCTAAAGACAAGACCAGAGACAAACCCAACAATAAAATAAAAATTCCAT
>NC_061100.1:56718094-56720594 GCF_015104395.2 Macrobrachium nipponense
AGGAACTTTGTGCATCATCAGTCTGTTAAAATAAAAATACATTTTAAATTAATAAAAGCAAAATACAAATACAAATTACAATCTAAAATTTAGAATTTTAAAATTATAATTTAAAAATCAGCATAATTCAAAGTTAAAAGTGAAATAAGAACATTAAAACACAACTACTAAAACACCAACCATTCGCTAAGAAAGGAGGAGAGAGAATGACTAGAAATGAGATTGAGGTCAGAAAGAAGACTATGCCATGTATAGCGGAGACGATGAACTACCGCTATTCAATGAGGGAACAAGTCTTTTGATAAATAATGACGAGTGTTGTATTCAGAGTCCGTATTGTGACCTAAAATGGAGAAGAAGAGTTGTATCTTGACTTCGATCTTACATTTGATGGCATGATTTTTTTATATTTGGAATGCTCTGGTCTACTTAATCTCTGGCCAGTTTCTAAACTATACTCATGTGGCTGCAATATTGCATTTGCAACAGCCTCTTGGTAGATCCAACGTAAATACCAGGACATCCTGGGCACGTAATTTATACACAACATTAGACCTCATAGGCGGCAGACGATCTTTAAAGCAGAACAGGGAGCCAATTTTACTCGGGTTATTTGATATTAATTTTAATCTTAGGCATGGAATTTCACCTTCAATGATTTGAGTAAGTTTCTTTGACAGTTTCACTTTGGAAATATAAGGAATCGAGGCATACGTGAGTTTCTTTGGAACGTCAACAATCGGTGGTACTGGTTTCAGATATGTAGTTAAAAATTTTGTTAATCATTTTCTGAACTAAGTTTTTGGGATATGAATTTTGTTGAAAAAAAGATAGTAAAAATTCTATTTCCCTATGAAAAAAATCCCAACTCGAAGCGTACTTCAGGGCTCTATGAAACTAAAGTGGAGATAGTGTTAAGTTTAAAACTTCTTTTGGCAGGAGCTGTAAAAAATTATTGGCTAGACCAGTATACGTTTTTTCCTATAGACAGCTGTATTAAATTGATGATCAATTCTGTTAACACAAATGTCTAAGAATGGTAGACAATTTTCCTTTTCCTCTTCTATAGTAAACTTGATATTAGTGTGTTGTAAATTAATATACTGTAGGAATTCTGCAGCCTGCCATTGATGCTTAAAAAGGGCCAAGGTATCGTCAACATACCTTCTATAAACATAGGTTTAAAAGCTGAAGAACAAGATTCTAAGAATTTCTGTTCCAGATGAGACATAAAAAAGTTAGCAAATATGGGCTCAAAGGGGAACCCATAGCCACACCATCCACTTGAGAGTATAGTTTTTGGTTAAAAATAAACATAGAGTCTTGTACTGTGAGTTCTAAAAGTTGTTTAAAAAGCAATTTACTAAAACTATGAAAAATATATTCTTCGTCAGGAAACACTTTGTCAATGATAATGTCA
The DNA here is from genome assembly GCF_015104395.2 of Macrobrachium nipponense. Lineage (NCBI taxonomy): Eukaryota > Metazoa > Arthropoda > Malacostraca > Decapoda > Palaemonidae > Macrobrachium > Macrobrachium nipponense. The sequence continues at coordinate 56,719,515 of NC_061100.1, forward strand.
ATAGTTTCGTTAAGTGGGACATTTGTGAATAAAGATTCCACATCAAAACTAGCCATATATAATTCACCATCTTGATTGATAATTTGATTTTGAAACTCAAACCCGTTTTTTAAAATATACTGACTGGAAACATGCTCACTCAATAAGGACACGACAATTTTTGAAATTGAGAAGATTCTATTATAGGCAGCCATAATCGGTCTAATTGGTATTGGATTTATGAACCTTAGGAAGGCCATATAAGATACTGAAGGCAGAGCCAGTACAACAGTTTCTGATAAGTATTTTCATCTATGATGTTATCTATCTTTATTTTTTATTTTTCTCAGAAATCTGTTAACCTTATCTTCCCTCTTATAGATATCTAAAAAATTAGGATCACCATGATGTTTGAATTTCGTGGTATCTGCAAGTATATTTTCCATTTTAGTTATGTAATCATTTTTATTTATTAAAACTACGCCTTTGCCGTTGTCCGACTTACAGATTACCAAGTCTTCATGTTTTCTTAAGGCCAAAAGTATATATAATCATCTTTTCTGAAAAAGGGGTCCATGAGATTTTTAGCTGTGAATAAGTTTTGTGGACCAGAGCAGATATTTTTTGTTGCAAGTTACTAATGTTTTTATCTATGTCGAACTTTATAAGTCGTTGAAACAGCACTTCAAATGGATAAAAGAATCTGGCATAGTCAGGTCTAAAGGAAGGCAAGCAAAAGTCAGACCAAAAGATAATAAAAACTCTTCTCTCTTTGACAAGACATAGTTAGAAAATTAAAAATGCAGTTGTTTCTATGGTTGGAAAAAAAGGAGTAACAACACCCAAGTTCCGAAATTTTCTTGGTGACGTTGATAAATACTGGATACAAAATCATTAATACATTTGGTAAACAGTTTTTGAAATAATAAGCGGTCCAAAATTGATAGATCATTATGCAATATATTCCTGAGTTGAGTAACACTGGTATCGAGTTTCTGTATGGCAACTTGCTTCGTATCAATTTTCTTGCGAAGGAGTGTACTCAATGCTTCCTTGTAGAATTCCGTGGAGTAAAGCGAGGACTTGTAAAGCTTAAAACGG
>NC_061100.1:56725594-56728094 GCF_015104395.2 Macrobrachium nipponense
TTAGGTAAGATGCCCTGAAAAGGAAACTCGACAGAAAACTAAAAAATCTTATTGATAGCAGTGATTGGACTAATTGTGCACGTCAAGATTGTGTTGTTAACTTATCTAGTAAACAAATAAGTGAAAATGTTGTGAGTGCACTTGGATATGATTTATCTTTCTTTGTAACAAGTAGACCTTCTGCTTTAATGATTGCATCATCCCTAAGTAAATTTGAAAAACATTGTGATCTTCCTCAAAATCATGTTGACATGATTAAAGGTATTGTTTACGGAGCTGCCAATGTTAAGCATGAAAGTAACTTCCCTGCTCGCTACAAGAAAAGTTTGACCGATCTTAAAAAGGACAATACTATCAACATTACAAAAGCTGATAAGTCAAATAGTATAGTAATTTTAGATAAAGCTGACTACATATCACATATGCAAGCCCTACTGGATGATGATGTGACTTATAAAAAACTAACAAAAAATCCCCTTGACCAAGTCATAAAAAACTTCAATAACATAGTGAAAAGTATCCTTAAAGATAAAACAGAACTACTAGGCAAATTGTCAGTCAAATCTCCTCCGCTCCTTGTACGGATTAGTCAAAACGGACAAAGAAAATAACCCTATGCGGCCTATTATCAGTACTGTTGGTTCAATTTCATATAAACTTTCGAAATATATCACTAAGATCTTGTCCCCGTTACTTGGAACCATCTCCGATTCTCATATATATAATTCTCTAGATTTAGTTGATAAATTAAACAAAATTGCTCTTTGCTCTACTGATAGATTCGTTAGTTTTGATGTATAGACTCTATTTTAGAATATCTTAGTAATGAACTAACTCAGCATGAATTACCTCTACCTATAAGTCACATTATTTCACTCACGAGTTTGTGCATTTGTGATTGTAAGTTTATATTCAATGGTGAATTTTATCAACAAATATTTGGCATGGCAATGGGAAATCCTTTATCACCACTACTCTCTAACCTGTACATGGAATTCTTTGAAAAACGTTACTTACCTAATATCATTTATATTCCTGTAAAGTGGTATCGTTATGTTGATGATTGTTTAGCTGTTCTTCCTGTCGGTATTGATGTAGATGATTTACTCTCTAAATTATATAACCAGGTACCATCGATTAAGTTTACTCTAGAATTAGAAAAAGACAATTGCCTCCCTTTCTTAGATGTTTTGATACATAGAGAACCATTTCAATGTAAATTTAGTATTTATAGGAAACCGACCAACAACTTAACTTATGTTCATTTCTTCTCAGGCCACCATCTTAACATAAAAATATCAATTTTTTCCTCTATGTTTTTACGAGCATTGCGCATTGTCAGTACACAATATCTAGATCAAGAAATTGAATACATAAGAAAAATAGGGAAAGATTTATGCTATCCTTCACATGTATTAGACATTTGTTATAATAAATCCCGCATTTCTTCTCAGGCAACCATCTTAACAGAAAAATATTAATTTTTACCTCTATGTTTTTACGAGCATTGCGCATTGTCAGTCCACAATATGGATCAAGAAATTGAATACATAAGAAAAATAGGAAAGATTTATGCTATCCTTCACATGTATTAGACATTTGTTATAATAAAGCCCACCCACAAAAAGTTTTATAGTGTAAGTAACACGCAAAAGAAATTCTAAGAAACATTTCAGTTTGCCTTATTTTAACGGATTTGAAACCATTAAATCATTGTTAAAAGCTTTTAATGTCAACCTTGTTTTTTCCTATAATAACACACTAAAAGGAATGTTAATAAAAAATGGCCCCAGAGAAAGCAACAACATAATATATAAAATTCCATGTATGGATTGTCCCTCATTTTATCTCGGACAGTCTAGCAAAGGCCTAGAAGTAAGGCTAAGCCAGCATAAATATTCTGTAAAAACTGGGCAAAAATCTAATGCAACATTCATTCATTTTAAGTGAAAACAAAACCACGAATAAATTGGGATGGTAGTTCAGTAATTGCAAGGTCAAGAGATGTTCTTATCACGAAATCTTTTAGAATCTGCCTTAATACAACTTATTTTTCATTGTAATTTCAATGTTAGTCGTGGCCTTTTTCATTTAGACCCTTGTATCTGTAACATGTTTAAGAATGACATCAAAGATATAATTACTGACTTAAATAAAAAACAGTTGCCTTAGAGTTATTATTTTTGTTGTAATGTATGTCTGTCATGTATTTGTGAATATGTTTTGTTTACCAAGTACTGAATAGTTGTCACCTATAATACTTTAATTGTCTGGACCTTGTATCTGAGATGATTGTCTTAAACCTTTAATGCACCCATTGTTCATGCTTGTTTGGGAAGGTTTTTCATCTTCCAGGTGTGTCGAATTCTAGGTACTAATCTCTTTATGATCCCTATCTGTCAGTTATACGAATCTTCTTGCATTGTCTTTTCCCGTTTTCCCGTGTGTATGTCAGTCTCCGCTCAGTAAAGGACTTTTAACGTCGAAAGATCTTGCGGAT
>NC_061100.1:56735594-56743094 GCF_015104395.2 Macrobrachium nipponense
CTGTGATAAAACGCCGCCCAACCAACCACCGCCCCCCCCCCCGCCCCCCCCCCCCCAAAAAAAAAACATAAAGTAAATAAATAAATAAAATAAATAATAATAATAATAATAATAATAATAATAATAATAATAATAATAATATAATAATAATAATAATAATAATAAGTGGCGCCGTGGAGGAGTGGGTTAGGTCGTCAATAGACTTAAGTCAAGTTAAGCAACATTGGCTCTGGTCAGTTGTTGGATGGGTGACCGCTCTCCTCGGCGTTGATTCCTTGGGAAAGGATCTTTACCATAATTTCCTCAGTCTACTCAGCTGTAAATGAGTACCTATCCCTGATGGGGTAGGGTCCAGCTATGGGTTTAATAGCAAAAACTCAGCAATGATGGTAAAGAAATGAAGGAATAAACCACAACGACGTAAGTGGAACCTCTGGCAACAGAGGACTTCGTTCCGGCAACCAGGTATTCAACCCAATTGAAGGGGAATACGGTCGGACCTTGGAGGCAAAGCAACTGACCCACAAACGACAGTAATCAAAGCCCTGAGATTGGGCTACAGAGGCAAAAAAGGAAGAAATGGACAAGAGAAGAAAATGAGGAAATATGGAATGCTACATCAAAAGCAACCCGACGGAGAGAGGATATAAAAGAAGAATTGGGTCCACATCTGGAATGCCGAGGAATAACACCCCCCCAAACAGAGCAGAGGCTGGCAGACCAAGTAAGGAACATAAAGAAAAAGAACTGGCTCTCCCCAACAGAAAGAGAAGAACTGGAAAGGAAATGTCACACGACAACGAATTACACGAAGACGAACTGAGAAACGATGCCACAGAAGACGACAGGGAGGATGAGGTATCATACAACGACACACGAAGAAATACCGACGAAGTAACAGAGAGGACGGAATGGGTAGAAAAGATTAGACAATGGATGGAGCCAGATACAGAGAGAACAAAGATCCCCTCCATGAAAGCCTACAACACCAAGAAATTAGGGAGAAAACAAGTGAGGTCAATGAAATAATGGGCATAATACAGACCACCAGTATCACAGAAACAAATAACTTGACATATGCAGGAGCAAGATTAGTAGCAAGAAACTGATGGGAATTCGAACACCAACACCACCAGCACAACCAACAGAAACCAAAACAGCAACCTCCTTGAAAAAGGCGCCTGGAAAAGCAAATCATGGTGATGAGATCTGACTTGAGTAAACTGAAAGAGATGGCAGAAAAAAGGCTAAGAAGTAAGAAAACAAGGGAGGAACTCAACGAGAAATACAAAGTACAAGAGAGGGGACTAAACAACACAATAGAAGAAGATGTAAAACAGAGGCTTAAGGCCAAAGCACATAAGATCCAACGGTACATGAACAGCGAATAAGGGATTACCAACAAACAAAACTATTTGGAACCAACCAGAAAAGACTATAACAGCCAACTAAGAGGGGAAGACAACCACCCAGAAATTCCTGAAGCCGAACCAAGTAAGAGACTCTGGGAAAACATATGGAGCAATCCGGTATCACACAACAAACATGCAACATGGCTCCAGGAAGTCAAGGAAGAAGAAACAGTGAGAATAAAACAAAGATTCACAGAGATCACGACAGACACAGTCGAGACACCAACTAAAGAAATGCCAAACTGGAAAGCCCCAGGTCCCGATGAAGTCCATGGATACTGGCTCAAAAACTTCAAGACCCTACACCCACGAATAGCAGAACAACTCCAGCATTGTATCTCAAATCATCAAGCACCCAAATGGATGACCACAGTACAAAAAGACAAGAGTAAGGGAAATATAGCCAGTAACTACAGGCCTATCACCTGCCTACCAATAATGTGGAAGTTACTAACAGGTATCATCAGTGAAAGGCTATACAACTACCTAGAGGAGACAAACACCATCCCCACCAACAGAAAGGCTGCAGAAGGAAGTGTAGGGGCACAAAAGACCAGCTCCTGATAGACAAAATGGTAATGAAGAACAGTAGGAGAAGGAAAACCAACCTAAGCATGGCATGGATAGACTATAAGAAAGCCTTCGACATGATACCACACACATGGCTAATAGAATGCCTGAAAATATATGGGGCAGAGGAAAATACCATCAGCTTCCTCAAAAATACAATGCGCAACTGGAATACAATACTTACAAGCTCTAGAATAAGACTAGCAGAGGTTAATATCAGAGAGGGATCTTCCAGGGCGACTCACTGTCCCCACTACTCTTCGTAGTAGCCATGATTCCCATGACAAAAGTACTACAGAAGATGGATGCCAGGTACCAACTCAAGAAAAGAGGCAACAGAATCAACCATCTGATGTTCATGGACGACATCAAGCTGTGTGGTAAGAGCATCAAGGAAATAAATACCCTAATCCAGACTGTAAGGATTGTATCTGGGGACATCAGGATGGAGTTTGGAATAGAAAAATGCGCCTTAGTCAACATACAAAAAGGCAAAGTAACGAGAACTGAAGGGATAAAGCTACCAGATGGGAGCAACATCAAACATAGATGAGACAGGATACAAATACCTGGGAATAATGGAAGGAGGAGATATAAAACACCAAGAGATGAAGGACACGATCAGGAAAGAATATATGCAGAGACTCAAAGGCGATACTCAAGTCAAAACTCAACGCCGGAAATATGATAAAGCCATAAAACACATGGGCAGTGCACCTAATCAGATACAGCGCAGGAATAGTGGACTGGACGAAGGCAGAACTCCGCAGCATAGATCAGAAAACCAGGAAACATATGACAATACACAAAGCACTACACCCAAGAGCAAATACGGACAGACTATACATAACACGAAAGGAAGGAGGGAGATGACTACTTAAGTTAAGAGAGGATTGTGTTACCAACATCGAAAACAGAGCAACGGGGCAATATCTGAAAACCAGTGAAGACGAGTGGCTAAAGAGTGCATGGGAAGAAGGACTAATAAAAGCAGACGAAGACCCAGAAATATACAGAGACAGGAGAAAGACAGAAAGAACAGAGGACTGGCACAACAAACCAATGCACGGACAATACATGAGACAGACTAAGAACTAGCCAGCGATGACAATTGGCAATGGCTACAGAGGGGAGAGCTAAAGAAGGAAATGAAGGAATGATAACAGCGGCACAAGATCAGGCCCTAAGAACCAGATATGTTCAAAGTACGATAGACGGAAATAACATCTCTCCCATTATGTAGGAAGTGCAATACGAAAAGTGAAACCATAAACCACATAGCAAGTGAATGCCCGGCACTTGCACAGAACCAGTGCAAAAAGAGGCATGATTCAGTGGCAAAAGCCCTCCACTGGAGCCTGTGCAAGAAACATCAGCTACCTTGCAGTAATAAGTGGTACGAGCACCAACCTGAAGGAGTGATAGAAAACGATCAGGCAAAGATCCTCTGGGACTATGGTATCAGAACGGATAGGGTGATACGTGCAAACAGACCAGACGTGACGTTGATTGACAAAGTCAAGAAGAAAGTATCACTCATTGATGTCGCAATACCATGGGATACCAGAGTTGAAGAGAAAGAGAGGGAAAAAATGGATAAGTATCAGAATTGGAAAAAGGAAAAAAAAAAGGATATGGATATGCCAGTAGAAATCGTACCCATAATCATAGGAGCACTAGGCACGATCCCAAGATCCCTGAAAAGGAATCTAGAAAAACTAGAGGCTGAAGTAGTTCCAGGACTCATGCAGAAGAGTGTGATCCTAGAAACGGCACACATAGTAAGAAGAGTGATGGACTCCTAAGGAGGCAGGATGCAACCCGGAACCCCACACTATAAATACCACCCAGTCGAATTGGAGGACTGTGATAGAGCAAAAAAAAAAAAAATAATAATAATAATATTAATAACCATTAGGTATTGGTCGTTTGATTTCCTGTATCCACGGAAGTGATACCATTAAAGGTACCATCTCCAGATCATTTCACTAAATGTTACTGTAATACGTTCTCCATGAGAAATCAAATGTTTATCGTTCTATAATTAAATCGACATTCAGCTCTTTAGGAATAACTATTTTCCTTAAGCCACATTTTAGTAAAATACTTATTAATAAGATGCTTTGCACAAATGCCTTGAAATTACGTGTGTTACTTGCATGGTAAAAAGCGAGATCTTATTATAAAATTATGATTAAATAATGTTCATTCAGTGCAATATGTTTTTCCCTCCAGCTGTATCAAAGTGAGGACAGTTTATTCCTGGAGTTGCGATGTACATGGCTCCTCATATATAAGAATTATGTCTTCTATCCAAGTAATTTTAAGGGACACGTGCATGTGTTACGACTAAGCTTATTAGATTTATCTACATTTCTCTTAATATATCTATAAAAGCTAACGTTATCATTATGTCATTTTCATATATTACTTTGTTCATGATTTCACTTGCAATGACAATGTTTTGATAAAACTTGATCACCTTAGTCTATGGAATTTTTTAAGATGGGTATTGGAACAATTACGATTAGTAATGAAATAATAATAACACACCACTTTTACTTTGCTACTACTTGTAATAATTACTATTTATAACTTTTAGATCATTGGACTACATCACGTCAAAAAGCTATTGCATCTCAAGTTCTGTGATTTTTCCCCCGTAACATAACGTAATTATTTGTTTTCATGGACTGAGTCTTGAATAATTTAGTCGGGAAAAATTATAAAGTTATGACGAAAATGAATATGGAAAACTAATTTCTCGGAAGAGGTGACAACATAATTAAATTTCCGATCCCAACCGGGCGCAGAAGAAAAATGTAAAGGAATGACGTGGGTCTTTTATATATAAAAATGTCGTATCTTTCTGTCCCTTTCTGTCTGTCTGTCTGTCTGTCTGTCTGCCTCTCTCTCTCTCACTCTACACACACACACACACAAACTTATATATATATATATATATATATATATATATATATATATATATATATATATATATATATATATTATATGTGTGTGTGTGTGTGTGTGTGTGTGTGTGTAGTGTGTGTGTGTGTGTGTGTGTGTGTGTGTGCTCTACTGTGTCTGTGTCTCTCAGTGTATAACTAAATCACGAAAAAATGGAACGTGATGAATATATAAATAAAGACAAATTCCACGAAGAAAAGAGAGACGACAGATTTTTGCCAGGCCTTTCGACTTTTTGTCTTTTACTTAGAAGAATGAAGAAATATAAAAAAGGGCTTATTAAGAAAGCTTGTATAAATGACAGATGTGGATTGCAAAGGAAAAAAAATATGACCATTACCCATTCAGTGAATTCAGTGCCATGATGTTAAAACGCCACATAACAGCCGCAAAGCAAGAGGGAAAGAAAAATTGAAGGATATAATAAAAGCCACAATTTCATTCAATCATTCTATCATGGCTGATTGGAAGACCCCCTACGACAAGAAATTCACGGGAAACTTCGTAGGACTACAGATGCTCTAACAACGAACTTGACAGAAAACAGAACTTTTATTGATAGCATTGACTGAACTAATAGTACACGTAACGATTGTGTTGAAAACTTATCGGGTAAACAAATAACTGAAAATGTTGCGACTGCACTCGGAAATTGTTTATGTCGAATAGTCCCTCTGCTTTAACGATTGCGTCGTCCCTATTTGAAAATATATCTTCCTCAAAATCATGTTGCCATACTTATGGACCTGGCAATGTTAGGCATAAAAGTAATCCCTCTGCTGGCTATAAGAAAAGGTTGACCGGACTTGAAAAAGACAATACAATCCACATCACTAGAGCTGATAAGTCGAATGGTATTGCAATTTTAGATCATGCTGACTTCATATCACGTCTGCAAGCCCTACTGGATGATGACAAGATTACAAAAAACTAACAAAAGAAATAACAGGTCAGTTGCCAGTAAAATTTCCCTCGTTACAATATATAAACTTTCGATATATATCACCATGCTCTTGTCCCTGTTACTTGGAACTATCTCCGACTCTCACATACAAAATATCTAGATTTAGTTGATAAACGAAATCACTTTTTGCCCCACTGATAGATTCGTTATCTTTGATGTATGTTCTCTTTTTACTAAAGTCCCTATAGACTCCTTTTTGTGTATCTTAGTAATGAATTAATCCATCATGAATTACCTCAACCAGTAGGCCATGTCATTTCACTCACTAGGCTGTGCATTTGTGATTGTAAGTTTATATTCAATGGTGAATTTTACCGACAAATATTTGGTGTGGCAATGGGCTACCCTTTATTCCTCTCCTATCAAACATGTATATGGAATTCTTTGATAAACGCTATTTATCTAATATCATTTATATTCCCTTAAAGTAGTATAGATATGTTGATGGTATTTTAGCTGTTTTGCCTGCTGGTATTGATGTAAATGATTTACTCTATTTTGAATAGCCAAGTACCATCCATTAAGTTTACTTTAGAATTCGAAATATATGATATCCTCCCTTCCCTAGATGTTTTAATACACAGAGAACCATCTCAATGCAAATTCAGTATTTATAAGAAACCAACCACCAACTTAACTTATGTCCATTTTTATTCAAGGCACCATCTTAAAGAAATTCAATACATAAGAAAACTAGGGACAGATTTATGTAACCTTTCACATACATTAGATACTTGCTATAATAAAACGCTCGGAGCCATAGTGAAGTAACACGGAGAAATAAACTTCTAACAACATTATTAACTTGCCTTATTTTAGCAGTTTTTAAACCATAAAATCATTGTTTTTTTTTTCTATACTAACACACAAAAAGTAATATTAATAAAAAAATAGCCCTAAGGAAAACAACAATGTAATATATAAAATTCCATGTTTGGAGAGCCGCTCTTTTTATATCAGAAAATCTAGTAAGAAATTAGAAGTAGGAATTAAACAGCATAAGCACTCTGTCAAAACTGGGCAAATATCCAATGCTATATTCATTTCTTCAAGTCAAAACTCTTACAGGATAAATTAGACTGAAAGTTCAGTGACTACCAGATCGAAAGATTTCTCATCAAAATAATCATTTAAAATACGCTATCATACAGTTTACAGTCAGTTGTAACTGTAACCTTAGCTATGGCATGTGTTATTTGGACGCCTGTATTAGTGAAATGTTCAAGAATGACCTAGAATATAAGATCACTAACCTAATTACAAATTAATTTCCTTACACACACACACACATATATAAATATATATATATATATATATATATATATATATATATATATATATATATGTGTGTGTGTGTGTGTGTGTGTGTGTGTGTGTTATAAGGGGGGACAAATTAAAAAATGGTAACTGAACAACCCCCGCTTTCTCTCTCTCTCTCTCTCTCTCTCTCTCTCTCTCTCTCTCTCTCTCTCTCTTTCAAATCCAACATAATTTACAAATCATAATTAAGTAGGTTGTTAAATTATATTCATAATTATAAAAATATATTCATTTATGAAAGGATATGCAAGAGTTTTACCATCG
>NC_061100.1:56750594-56848094 GCF_015104395.2 Macrobrachium nipponense
CTGTTTTTAATCTTATCATTTTGGGGGACTCTTGTTATTATCTGCAACATATTTTTTATTTTATATTGCATATGTGTTTACGCAGTGGACAAGTGTATTCATATAGATATTTTGATAGGATTGCAAGGAATTGTAGTGATAAGAAAAAAACTAAAGTCATCATGGCGACCACAGCTGCTGCCAGCTCTTCTGCACCCAGTAACCCCAATCCTGTTCTGACATTGGTGAGTGCGCACTCTGTAATTGGGTTCCTACCTCAAAGTATTGAGTCTTGGATCTCGTCAGTAGATGCGCATTTAAATGCAAAATGCATCACTGACCCATCTGTACAATTACAGGAAGCTAAAAGCTTCACTGACTTTGCTAAAGGAGATGCAGGTTCGTACCTGAGAGGTGTTACATGGGATGAATTTAAAGTTAGGTTACATGTTATATATGGCGGTGAAGAAGCTTTAGATGTGGTCTTAGCTTTGAGGAACATCCTTAATCAGTCCTCTATGAATCAGCTTAATGTTGTAGAGAGGGCGGCACTAATTGCTGACCGGCTAAATGAATATCAGGATAGTTTGCGTAATCCCCCTTGGGTTACGAGAGACAATATTGCCGTGAAAGATTTTATTAGGCTTACATATTTGACTTGCCCGAAGCTTTAGTACAGTGTTTTGACAAGAAGCTAACGCCCGACAGTACGGATCTAGATGTGTATAAACAGATCAAAAAAGCACATGTCTAAGTGCACTGATCTTGATCCCTTGCTTACTCAAGTTTTTGCAAAAAATGAAAGTAAACCACAGCAAGTAAACATAGTTAATAATAATAATAATGCAGCAGGGGTGACTTGTTACAATTGTAAGAGACCAGGACACATTATTGGAGACTGCAGGATGCGTTATTGTTCAATTCATAACAGCTCCACTCATTCATACAATCGTTGCTTCTCGCGTAATCAACAGCAGAATGCTAAAAACACGCAAACCATCGCCAATAATAATAAGAAGAAGAATTCTCAATACTATAAGAAGAAGCAGACGAACAGCAACGCTGTTCAACATCATAAACAAACAAATCGTGCTTCAAGTAACTCTGTTCCCGGGCCGTCGAACTGGAACTCACAGAGTCAGGCGAATTTTCCGAGTGTGCAAAGCAAAGCAAATACCACGTAATTAATTCCAGCGGGGAAGAGAATAATGTTGGGTCATTCGTATCAACATCCTTTGAATCAAATAACAAATTTAATCATTTACAAGATCATTGCGAGGATTTTCCTATGGACCACACGACCGAATCCAAAAAATCAGTGTAATAATAAGTAAAGATGAATTACATCCAACATTGCATGCCGTAAATCTAGAACACCGACCCTTCACAATGTTTTTTGATTCCGGTAGTCCACGTAATATCATGGATCTGCGGTCTCATCACGTGTTGTTTTCGAACTTCCCTATAGAGAAGTCCGGAGTGAGGCTCTCGGGTATTGGTCATAATGAATTAAATGTAGTAGGAGTAACTCATATTCAGTACAAGGTCGGTAAGCACACTTTTACCGATACCTTTATCGTTGTACAAAACATTGATATGTATCCAGCTGTAATTATAGGATACCCGTCTATGGGCATTCAAAACATTACCTTAGCCCCTGCCAAACACGGCGTGTATATCAAAAGAAAATTTTATAAGTCTTCTAACACCTTAAAATCAGTTTTGGACAAAAAAGACAAACAACCAAACAGTAACGTACATTGAGGAACCATTCACTTGTCTCATGAATCAAGACATTATACAAGCAACCCAACAGAATTCTCACGCATCCGTAATAGCAGCTTGCACGCAAACTCTCGAGCCGAACGTAACTTCGAATATATTAGTGCGTGTAAAGAAAACTTTGCCGGGATCTGAAATGTTAATCCTTTCCGACACTGAAAACTAATGGATTGTCCGTGACACAAGCAATATACACGGTCAACTCACAACAGCAAGTTAACATTGAAGTCTGTAATCATTTGAATACCACTTTAGTGATCCACAAAAATCAACACATCCTGGATGTGGAAGTTTATAAACATCGCATTCTTACCGCCGCTGAAATCAGTCACGCTCAATCAATTGCAGATGAATCCCTTTTGCAATCTATTAAAAGTAAAATCAATAAAGACATTTAAGAAGAGGAAATTCAGCAAAAATTTCTTGATCTTTTAACTGAATATCATGATGTTTTCTCCACTACTGAGGGATCCTTGGGAAAAATGGATGTCATAGAACACCAAACAAGGTTAAAAGACAAGCAGAAAGTCATCTATGTACTTTCGTACCGACTCCCTATGAAATTTCAGAATGAGATAAATGATGAAGTAGGTAAAATGCTAGAAGAAGGAGTCATTAGGAAATCGAACAGCCCTTATAATTTCCCCTTAATCGTCGTACCGAAAAAAGATCGAACCTGGCGTATCTGAGTAGATTTCAATCGCTTAAATGAGGAAACGATTCCCGATCGATTCCCAGTGCCATGTACTGACGATATTTTATCTTTGTTAGGACAGAACAAATATTTTACCAGTTTGGACTTACTTAAAGGCTTTCACCAGATACCTTTAGAAGAAGAGAGTATCACATACACTGCCTTCAGCACAGCCAGGGGACATTATGAATTTTTACGTATGCCCTTTGGTTTAGGGTGCGCCCCAATTACATTCACTAGAATGATTAATATAGTGTTTGGAGACTTGTTAGGGGATATCCTACATGCCTATATGGACAACCTTGTAATCTTTTCTAATACCTTAGAAGAACATCTGCGTAAACTAGAGCTAGTGCTACAGAGACTAAGGCAGCATAACTTAAGGGTAAAGATAACTAAGTGTGAATTTTTCAAAACAGAACTAGTCTATTTAGGTTTTACGGAGTCTAGTCAAGATCTTAAAGTAGTCCACAATAAGGTGTCGGCTATCCGTAACTTTCCGGTACCTACTAACATCAAGGGGATACAGCAATTTTTAGGCTGTAGTGGGTATTACCACCGTTTCATACGCAATTACTCAATTATAGCCGCTCCTCTAACTGATCTTACGAAGAAGGGCATAGATTTCATATGGTCTGAGAAGCATCAAAAGGCATTTGATACTTTGAAGGATGAATTATGCAGTTCACCTATATTAAAATTTCCTGATTTCGGTAAGGAATTCTTTATTGCAACAGACACCTTAGACCTTGGGGTAGGAGGGGTATTGCTTCAGCAATATGACAAACAGTTTTTCCCTATAGCTTTTTATTCACGTAAACTGAAACCTTCTGAAAGTAAATATGCAGTAATAGATAAGGAGGGCTAGCTATTGTTAACTCACTAGTGCATTTTATTAAGTTCATAATATAAGGCTATCCTGTCAAGGTTCTTACTGACCATAAGCCCCTTACCAACTTCTTTAAAGGCTTTAGTCACAGTCCCAAAAGAACTCGGTGGTATATGATCATTCAAGACTTTGGCGCAAGGATCGGATATCTACCTGGGAAAGCAATTATCATTGCTGACGCATTATCACGCAACCCCGCGCCATCTTGTACGGAGCCATTAGCTGAACTAGTAGATATATCAACATCCGTGCCTATTGTTAAAACTGCATCTGAACAGGAAGACCCCGGTTGGAGCGCTGAACTAATACAGACTGAACAAAGAAAAGATCAGCAGTTAAAGAAAATAATAGATGCTTTGAACAGGAATCCTAAGGAAAAAGAATATGTTAAGTATTTGCAGCGGAATTATATAATTAAGAATAATATACTGTGTAGGTCCGTGACAAGGAAAACCCGCAATACACCACAAGTGACTAACGACCAGGTAGTGGTACCAATCTCACTTATACCAACCGTCTTAAACTGGTTGCATTCCAATCCATTACATGGTCATCCAGGGTTCTCTACCATGTCACAGAAAGCCAAATCATTGTTTTACTGGCATACGATGCTTACAGATATAAAAAAACACATAGCTAATTGTCGCACTTGTCAGGAAAACAAAGGGCATACGAAGACACCTGTCAGCCTAGGGGCCTATCCTGTGCCCAACCAACCCTTTGAAAGAGTACACCTAGATTTATTAACAGGGTTTTACGAGTCAGCCCGAGGAAATAAGCACCTCTTAGTAATAATAGATGCCTTGACTCGATATACCGAACTGATAGCACTAAAAACAAAAACCGCAATTGAATGCGCTAGGAAATTTTTCGAGTGCTACATTTGTAAACATGGAATTCCACACATGATAATCTCTGATTCGGGTGGAGAATTCAATAACCATTTCCTTAACTTGTTGTGTGAATTCCTTTGCATAAAGAAAATCAATACCATGATCTACCACCCAGAGTCTAATGGGCTAGTTGAGAGAGTAAATAGAAAGGTTTTAAACGTATTAAGAGTTACGCTCGGGGGAATGGACCCCAACTGGGATATTGCCATACCTGCGGTTCTAAGTACTATCAACCATTCGTATCATGTATCTATTAAAATGTCGCTGCACGAGGCACTGTACGGTACCACAGCTAGAACACCTTTCCATGCATTTACGCCTACAACCCATTTATCAAATCCCCTACAGGATGTTATGGAAGGAAGCGTGAGTTAATGTAATATACTTCGTAAGAATTTAGAAGAATCACACATCATAATGAAAAGAAATCATGATAAAATCGCTAAGCCAACTAAAACATATATCGTGGGCGACAAGGTATACATACAAGTAAATGTACGTAAGAGACTAAATTACAAACTAACACCTAAGTTTGAAGGCCCGTTTAGCATTTTAGAAATATTAACGGCCAACAGATTTAAAGTTCAAAACGTGTCCCAACCCACTAATGTGAGGATAATACCGTTGGCTCATATTCGCAGTTAAGAAAGGGGTAGAAAGGCAGAGAGAGAAATTTATGTATATATGAAACATAACTAATAAAAATGTATCTAGAAAATCGTATGATAAAGTATGTATACATAATATTTGTATGAAAACATTTTTTCTGTTTGTATGTAATGAATAATTTAAAAAAAAACATGAGTAATTACATATATTTCACTCATTGCAGGTTTCCAACATGAAGCTTATATTGTTAGGAGCGGTATTGTTCGTTCAGACATTCTTGTCGAGTGGGAAGAGTGCTAAAACAAAAGATATACATTTTACACATGGCTCAATAATTGAAAGAACAGAGGACGTTTTCATTACAGCAAGCAATATAGTTATAGAAGTTGATTTGCGGGCAATTTTCCTGCTAGAAGATGTCGTCATTAACCTAAAAAGCAACTTGTCATGGTTTGCCGAATCATTGCACCAGTTACATCGTCATTTCCCGTTTAATCCAGAGATTTCGCTAGCACAAACTCTAAGCGTTGCAGAAATGTTATCATTTGACTTGCAAAACAAAACTGCTGAAGCAGAATGTCTGGCTCGTGATCTGCTGATGTGGACCGTGCGCCACAGTAGCCTAGAAAGACGTAGCCCGTTTATATTTGCTGCACTGAACGTCTTCGGGTCTGTTGCAAGTTTAGGCTTAGGAATTTCAAATCGTCTTAAAATTAATGATCAGAATAAGAGAAATAAGTTTCTGCAACATGAAAACGAATTAGATTTTTCTGAACTTCGTAAACAATTATCATCAATTAATCAACTTATGACTTTGGTGAACGATCACTCTAGTAATATCAATCAGATGATGGAGTGCAACATTTGCTGGCAACATTGGCATATTACAGTTCTAAAGTAGACCATATCCGTACAAAAATTTCACATTTTATTGAAAAATCAAAAGACTATGTGGAAGGTATCACGCTAGCCACAAAGGGTGTTCTGTCGCCACATCTTTTGCCTATTAAAGATATGACTTTAACTTTGGAGAACGGACGAGAGAAACTGGGTTATGTTCCTTTGTTAGACGCCTATAAGATAGAATTTTATTATAGTTTAATATCAGTAAGCGTTGAGAATTACAGGATCATGATTACCATTCCCTTTGATTCTTCTGATGCCTGGCAAGCATACAAAATTGCACCGTTCCCAATTTTCATGGCGAATAACTCGGTACTAGTAATAACCAATCTGACGGGACACGTGTTGATTTCCCCTAATAAGGAAACATTTACGGTCATCAGAGACTTAAATAAGTTCACTCACTGTTCAGATGCCATGAGTAATAAAGTTTGTACAGCGCACTCCTTTGAATTCCATCATATATCAATGGATTCATGCGAGTTAGGTCTAGTGCTAAACGGCTCTCTTTCCCATACACGCGAAAGTTTTCTGAAACAACTTTACCCTTTTGACGAGGATAAGTTCACTTAAAGGCTGAACAACGGATTGTGGATGCGTTACGACAGGGTAGGTTTCCAAGTTGCGTGTCCAGACGGATCAACGGCCTCTTCCCGGATGTTCGTCGCCGCTGACAGATGCATTGGAACGGCGATCAACTACACGGTCCGTGGAGTTAGCACTATCATCCGAGAACGAGCTTACCTCTTCCATACAATGCGAAAGGGGCCCACCAACTATCGAAACTAACTAGTGTGGACCAAACATCAACGACTCATCATGCCGAGGAGAATCTGCAGTTCTACACGTTGCTGGCGGTGATGTGCGTAACGGTGGTGGTTCTCATCGGCGAGAACATATTTGCTTGACGTAGGCTGAGGCGAACACGGATGGATCATCAACGGAACGTCGTGCCCCGCACAGACAATTTTCCAATGACGCTGAAAGTGTTTGATTTAAGAGCCACCTGAAATTGGCCATTTCATCTGACTTGGAGGAAAGTTGTTTGGAATTGTGTTTGTGTGAAAAGCGGTTTGTACGCTGGCAAAATGTATAACAGGAAACTCCGAGACATTGCATTCCATATATATATATATATATATATATATATATGAAAAAACTTAAGTATCATTATCATTATAGGGTAGGGCACCTAATAAAAAATCAAATGAAGCCCTACGTATTAATATGTCGGTGCGTGTACGTACCTGGAATATATATGTTGTGCACATTTATCTGAATTTTATATCTCAATCATTAATTATATATCTCAATCTGGTAACAACTATTCTTAAACAGTTCCCTATTATCTCAATCATTTCATGTACATGCTAACCTTTTATCTTATCACAATTTTTTTTTGGTACCATTTAACCACATATGCAATTTTGAATGTAATTCTTATGTCATGCAATTATCAGCAGAACGGCAGTACTTTCTGTTGTGTATGTATCCTCATGACTAACAGTATATTAACTTTAGTATGATATCATATGTATTTATCTTATACATGGATTGTATCTTCCATGTATTATTCTTTACTTATGAGTATTTCTATATATCGTATCTATGTATTTTTTTTACAGTTACAATTTATTCCTTAACCACTTGATTGTAGCTAGGACTAACTATATACTATCACACTTCTATGAATCATATATAAAGTAAGCTTTAATGTTCAGTGTTTGGTCTGTAGCTGACTGAGCATTAATGTAATAAATTACATTATAAATAATATATTTTATATATATGAAAATACCCCCATGACCCAAAGGGTCACTGGCGAGATAGGAGCGTGATATGTATCCACAACAGGACGTAAACTAGACACTGCGTGCTATGCTTGCAGTGGCCTGGTTTGCATTTGCCTGTGTAATCATTGTCATTTCTTGCAAAACAGGTCACAGCACCTTCCCATGAGAAGCTGGTGACCTATCACCTACAGAGGTAACACATGACTTCCTAGTCACATGTTCGTCTGTCTGTATGTTATGTATGCTGAGATAGCTTTGTTCTGTTATCTTTGTGAAAGACTTTGTAACTTTAGATCTCTACTTCTCTCCAGTTCTCTGAAACCAACTCTTCCTCTACTCCAGAGATGTAGTTCTTAATAAATTGTTAAAGTTTGTTAACTCAGAGTTTGAGCCATCGCCTCTACACTTAAGGAAGACACTAATGGGAACTTAGAAATCTCTCTGCACCGAAGTCACTCTGACGAAATGGGAAGTAGAAACACCATACTTGTGTATGACAGTCGCAAGCTATAACATTCAACGGGTCGCCTTCCTATACTTAGGCGAGACCCGTGCAAATACACTTTATTGAGGGGGTAATTGAAAACGAACATAAAAATCCAGATTTATTAGAAGAAGTTACTTGCCCACATCCTCGAATTATTGGCTGAGGGCACAGTCACATACACTTACAACTCCCATCAGTTAACCTTCACTCAAAAGATAGTTAGAGGGAAAGTGCCGAGGAGAAAGGAGAAAAACAACTTCCGCACTAAGTCATTAATAAGTGAGGGATGAAAGAAAGAAGAAGAATATTCTTAAACTAACTCAACACAATATTTACAGTAATGTCCCATTACTTATATATGTTCCCACGCTTCGCTTCGGACAAAAACACAATCTCAGCACTGAAGCAGTTTAATAAACGAGTGATAGTTTCGATGGCACTCTGGCTTATTAGTCATCCCAGGACACTATTGCTCAACCACAAGGAAATGAGTCTATTTTTGGATAAAAAGAAGGCACATAATCGGAAGCTTAATTTTCTTAATGACAAAAAAGTCCTAACGACTCTCAGAAGATCTCAAGACAACGGCTGTTTGTAGGACGATTCTAGAGGCGTCACCATAACCGTGGTCGAGAGGAATCAAGATGTGGGCGATGACAATGGTCTCGGTACACTTAAGAGCACGAGAACACAACCGCAGCCACAAAGGGGGTTCAGGTGTATGCATCCAGCTACATCAATGCATCAGCAGCAGATGAGTGCACTCGAAGCAAGACATCCAACAAAATATAGCAGAGCAATGGTGTAAGGCGGTGATCGCCACACTGATTAACAAGCCGTGAAATAGGGCGAGAACTACTCTACAGGAGAGCCGACAGTAATCTTCCCTCTATCCAGACGAAAAATATGTAAATCGCCTTTTAAACAGTCCAACGTGGCAGGAGGCAGAATATCAAACAACCGAAACACTCGTACATGAATGTAAAGAGAACTTTTCATGGACGGAGTACCAATTAACAAATAACAACCTTCGGTGGGGGAAGCACAACAATACAAAACTCGAACCAAGAATTCGATGCTCAAATGAACTGATGAAACATTGACAGTAATTAATAAACAAATGTTTGCTTTAATGGAGCAACGAGATTAAAGTTGATTAGATGATCTTACCTGATTAAAAGTATATATATATTCATATATAGTATATATATATGATATATATAATATTTATTAATATATATTATATTATATATTTTTATATATATTATATTATAACTATATACATTATATAATATTATAATTTATAATAATATATATATAATATATATATATTAATAATAAAAAATATATAAATAAATACTTAATAATATATATATAATATAAATATTATTTATATATATATAATATAATATATTATTATATATATATAATATATATATATATCATATATATATATATATTATATATAAATAATATTATATATAGAATCTTATATAAATTAATATATTATAATATTATTAATTATATATATATTACCGTATATATATTATATATATATATTCCTATATCCATCATTAACAACCAAACCTCTTAACAGTAAGTCCTGGCCAAGAATGCTCTTGGTTTTATTTTTTTCAAATTTTATTTTATTTTTCGTTTTGTCTTTTGGATGTGGTCAGTTTTACTAAGTTTATTCGTGTTTTAATTTACTTTTTAGCTTTGAAAAGTCACTTTGTTTAGTTTTTATTTTTCTTTTAGCTTAATGACAAACTATATTTCTTATAATTATTAGGTTATTTAGCATATAATATTGTAAAAATTAATTCTATCTATAGCCCTGGAGATGGGAAAGGATTCCCGAAACGAAGGTGTCAATATATATATATATATATATATATATATATATATATATATATATATATATATATATATATTCCATCAGTTTAACAACCAAACCTCTAACAGTAAGTCTGGCAGAATGCTCTTGTTTATTTTTTCAATTTTTATTTTTTGTTTTGCTTTTGGATGGTCATTTACTAAGTTATTCAAGTGTTTTTACAATTTACTTTTAGCTTAAAAGTCACTTTGTAGTTTTTATTTTTCATTTAGCTTTTAATGACAAACTATATTTCTTATAATTATAGGGTATTCTAGCATACTTTTTAATATTGTAAAAATTAATTCTATTTATAGCCCTGGAGATGGGAAAGGATTCCGAAACGAAGGTGTCAAAAAAAAGAAGAAATGATCTTCAGTCTCCTCGCTGTCCTCTTCATTATTAAACCTAGCCCACCAGGAGCGAAAATCTTACAAGTTGTATATATATATATATATATATATATATATATATATATATATATATATATATATATATATATATATATATATATATATATATATACATATATATATATCTATATATATATATATAATTTGTAAGATTTTCGCTCCCGGTGAGCTAAGTTTAATAATGAAGAGGACAGGGAGAAGACTGAAGATCATTTCTTCATTTTATTGACACCTTCGTTATATATATATATATATATATATATATATATATATATATATATATATATATATATATATATATGTATATATATATATATATATATATATATATATATATATATATATATAATATGAAAACTTGTAAGATTTTCGCTCCTGGTGAGCTAAGTTTAATAATGAATATATATATATATATATACTATATATATATATATATATATATATATATATATATATGTATATATATATAACGCTCTTCAAGAAGAAAAATCGATAAATGCACAAAAATCCCTTTAATAAGAAATAACAGACAGAAAAAAAATTTGTAATGTCCGAAGAAATGAAATAGTTTCACCAGTCCACTGTAAATATGTTTTTATGTTGCAACTTGAAACTTGTAACAACACATTATATATATATATATATATATATATAATATTCTATATATATATATATATATATATATATATATATATATATATATATATATATATATATATAGATAGATATATAACGCACTTCACAAAGAAAAATGGATAAATGCACAAAAAATCACTTTGATAAGAAATAAACACAGGAAAAAAAATTAGTAATGTCTAAGAAATGAAATAGTTTCACCAAACCACTGTAAATATGGTTTTAAGTTGCAACTTGAAACTTGTAATAACACATTACCTTGGTACCAATTATGTTTCTGCTGTAGCTAGCTCCAAAATTCACCATATCAAAAAAATTCACCATGTTCCATAAAAGGCACCGTACACACTTTTACAATGTTTGTTCAGATTTCACAATAAGCACTAAGCAATATTAAATATCTCTAAGAAATACCAAATCTAAAATTTACGAGTGGCCAATCACTAAATATAAAATCTTCACATTCATGTGAAATCAAAAATCTCTCCCACGGGAGAGAAAAAGAGAGAGATTCTGCACGCCCTTCTATGCAAAGCAAAATGAAGTCTCAGAATGACATATTTGCTCTGTGTTCGTATGGAAACTGGTCAGTGGACCTCGTCTAAAATGGTTGGGTGCACTATTTTGGGAAAGAGAGACAGCTAATATCGTAAAAATTCTCTTTCAAAACAATAAGTAGAGAGACAGTGGGATTACAATCATAAATAACATTTATTATTACATGATTTATGACAATAGAAGTCTTTTAAAGTAAAAGATATGATTATAGAATTTTCTCGAATGAAATTTAGTTTCGTCATTTCCGTAAGTGACGTCACAAACCTTTCCAATTCAAAATTAAAGTACTTACTAGTCAACAAATTCTCTTTTGACAAATCGAGAGATATAATAGTTAATTTACCAGTAATATTAGATAGTTTTCAATACAAAAACATCTCTAACTACTTATATGAAATGAAAGGTATCAGACGTACATGAAACATTTTAGGCTTATGAAAGATGATGCAATCTTCACGTGATTTCTTGACAAAGACTGAAACTAGTCGCGAGTGTTGCATGATTGTTTACAAAAGAAAAAAAAAAAAATTGAACCCCACAGCCTCTACTAGTAGTGACAATTATTTTCCTGATTCGAACAGACAATGCCATTTTCTCTTTCTTCTCGCATTCTCTTATTCTTAACTTTTAAATCATGTTATGCAAAATCGGAACATACATTATTAGAACGTACTAACTCTAAGCAAAATAAGGAATCTGAAAATAATGTAAAAAATTGTACAACACTTCATACAGTTAAGGGGAAAGCAACAGCATATAGGATACCTCCCCTCAGAAGAATGGTTATCATGGTGTTGAATCCGACGATTTGCAACAGGATAAATAATCAACGACTACATTGTTCTTTCCAGAAATGGTTTCTAACTTTACACAATAGGTTGACTGTTAGTCTTGCTTCTTGTAGTTTCTTGAAAACTTCCCTCAGAATCTTTAGATGTTCTTCCCATGTTATAGAGTAAATCACTATGTCATCAAAATACACACCTACTCCTTCTATAGATCCTAGCAGTTGATCCATCACTTGTTGGAATGTTGCACGTGCATTCATCAGACCAAACGGAAGAACAGTATACTAATACAGTCCAAAAGGAGTGAAAAAAGATGACAGCAACTTAGCATTCTCATTTAAAGAAATTTGATAATATCCTTTCAACAGGTCTATCTTGGAAACAAACTTGGCTTGCCCAACATTATCAGGTAACTAACTGATCTATAAGAGGCAAAGGATAATTGTCAGCCACACTGATGGAATTCAGTTTTCTATAATCTGTACACATTCTAAATGAACCGTCTGGTTTCTTCACTAACACACATGGAGAACTGAAGTGACTTGAACTGGGTTCTGCTAATCCATGTTGCACCAAATACTCAACTTCTTTCTTCAAAACATCTCGATGATAAGGTGATAAACGATAAGCTCTTTGCTTGAATGGTTTTCCTCTTCTTGAATCTTGATCTCGTGCTTGGTCAGATCAGTACGCCTAGGTACATCTGCAAAAATTTCTGGGAAACTTCTAATCACTTCACTTAAGTCTTCACCTTGTTTAACACTCAGATGTTTCATTTTATCCTCCAAATATTCCAAAATTGAAGAATTATTCATCTTGCTTTCAGCTCCCAATAATCCATCATCGTCTTCTGTAGATGAAGTTGTCTGGGTTATTAACACAGTTTCAGTTTTAGTTTCTGAGAAATAAGGCTTCAAGAGGTTCACATGTATCTTCTTTCTCGTTTTCTTCTTTCTGATGTTTCAATCACATAAATTTTATCTCTTTATTTTTCAATTATCTTGTAAGGACCTTAAAACTGCGGGCTACATACATGTCTGTAGCCCATAGTTTATTGACGCTGAGATTAAAACTCATTATGATATTGCCTTGAAACTTAAATACCCAAGGACTTTTATTGATGTGGCATGGAAAATAACTAGAAAAACATTTTATTTAAGTAATAACAAACTTGAATTTAGATGAAAGGTTTTTAGAAATTCGTAGAATTTTAAAGTTTTTTAACATAAATGTTGTTTTCAGTAATGTCAAGAGTTTAGTAATGAAAAATTCTCCTAAAGATCTTCCAAGCTGCATATATGAAATTCCTTGCAAAAAGTGTGATAAAGTCTATTATGGCCAAACCGGTATATCTCTTTCACAGAGACTCAAACAGCACCAATAATTTGTGACGACTGGGCGAAATATCGATTGCATTATTCGTGCATATGAAAAATTTAGATCATCCTGTGTCTTGTAATGACAGTTAAAAGGAATATCATTGAATAATTGTTTCATGAAGTCAAATAATGGAAATGTTCTAAATTTAAGTCTTGGTTTATTCAAACTTATTGACTTCATAATGAAAAAAGTTGTAGTTAAATATAAGCAACAAAATTAATATATTCAGCTTTTACATGTTTTGGAATATACGGATACGTTAGGGTTAAAGCTATGTTTAGTTCTGTGTCCGTGTGATATCCGATAATCCTGGACTATCTCTTTGATTTTTATATTTTTGATAATTAACCATCTGGTATTCTTGATATTTTTGTTTACCTGATAACTTTCTTTCCAACAGTATTTTATTCGTTCCTAGACAATGTCTTAGTAAAAACGAAAGCGCTTGGATTTCTGCCTATCATTTTCCTGTGTTATTCGCTTATTTAATGAAGTCACGTGCATCTACTGTGATTTTGTAAGCATATATATATATATATATATATATATATATATATATATATATATATATATATATATATATATGTGTGTGTGTATGTGTGTGTGTGTGTGTGTGTGTGTGTAGAATATATATATATATATATATATATATATATATATATATATATATATATATATATATATATATATATATATTATATATATATATCTATAGTATAATATATAATTTATATATATATATATCATATATATATATATATATATATATAATATATATGATATATCTATATTATCGAATTTATATATATTATATATATATATATAGATTCTATATATATATAGCTATATCTATATATATAATATATATATATATATATATATATATAATATAGATATATATATATAGATATTAGATTAGATACTATTACTAGATATATAATATAGATATATATATATATATAGATATCTATCTAATATATATATATTATATATATATATATATATATATATCTAATAATATATTATAAGAGATATAGCTATATATTATATATATAAATATATATATAAATAGATATAGATATATAATATATATAATCTATATATAGAGATATATATATATATATATATATATATATATCTATATATATATATATATATATATATATAGTATATAACATATATATATATATACTATACAGATAATATTATATATTATATTATAGAGATCTTATTTATTTTATCTTCCGGCCTCTTCCCACTTTAATTTGGTCTGATATCTACTATATATTAATATATATACAGTATTAATAGATATATATATATATATAATAATATACAATTTGATATGGACAAAAACAAAAGTAATTCAGAACAGGTATTTATTTAAGTTTCACTCTGAGTATTTAATATTTTGTGTGGTCTCCATCTTCCTGTACCACATCCTGCATTCTTGAGGGGTATGATTTCAGCAAATTGCGAAGAAGCTGAGGCTCAAACTCTATTTCCCTGAGCACTTCGTTCACCTCTCTTCGCAGGTCGTCGAGGCTTGGTATACCATCATAGTTCACTGTGTACACTTCAACACGATCCTTTAAGATACTACCAATGTTTTCACACACATTAAGGTCATGGGAGCTACCTGGAAATTCTCTTGACGAGAAGAAATCGATACCACTGTTTCTAAGCATCTGTGTCTGAAGAGCCTTGAACCATGGTGCGCCTTATCATGCAAAAAAGGACTTCTTCAACAGATACCACATTTTCAGGATCTTTGGGAAAGGAAATACTGCCCCAGTAAGCAGAGTTTCTCGAAGTATTAGCCATTCCATGACTGTCCTTTTTCTTTGATGATCCACATTAACTGTTTGACCGTGAAACAGAGATAAATTCCCAAACATTCAGGATATTTCATAACTTGGCGATAGCGCACCTCACCGTTGATATCGTCCAACTTTGCAGCCCAAATGATGTCCTTTTTATGATTTGGCTTCCTGACTGTACAGACTTTAATTTGTCTAATCATTCAAAGGAAGAGCTTAAAATGCTAAAAGAGTACATATCATTTTCTCAATAAAGACCTGTGTAAATGAAGAAATCATCTGATGCAGCCACATGGAGAAAGTCAGCTCCCTCCCAATCTTTAAGAAATGAACCACAAAACCATGCATGGTCTTCTCTCTGTTGCTGAGTGAAATGACTTGATACCAGATTTTTTCAACTCAATATACAGCACTATAACTTCTCTTCTTTCCCCTTTTTGTTTCTAGTTCAAGCGCCAATTTATGTAAAGACTTTCTTGGTCTACCCATTACTTCAGCTATGATGTCTTTTTTGACTCCTGAGAAAGGACTTCGGACCTTCCAGGATTCTCACTCTTTTTGCGGTGACAGTCATATGGATTTTTGTTCCAGTTTCTTTAAAGAAAGGATTCATCTCTTCTAATGTATTTAGCTATTCAGAAAGATGAAAGGATGTGCCAGCATCCCTGGCCTCTCTGAAGGTTATAGCTTGGATTCGGTCAATCCATCTGATTTCCTCAGAGTCGTTAGCCATGGCTGTATCTAACTCCGTCACTCAGTCTGAAAACACAAGAAATGTTAAATGAAAAATGGCTTAATAGAAACTTAAGATAATGCACTTGGAGATAGGCCATAGCAGAAAACTTCATAACTTTCCATCTGTTCTGTGGAGGGGGAGGCTCTAATTTCGAAACACCCGGTATGTAATATATATATATATATATATATATATATATATATATATATATATATATATATATCTATATATATATATATATAGTGAGCATACAATCTGTCTTTGACCTGCTATCCTCATTCCCCTGTCCTCCAGTGTTGCTCTCCATTGCTCCAACTTTACCTCCAGAACTTCCCTCCTCTATTTACCTAAAAAAATTTCATCTTCATATAATTTTCTTATGGCACTATCTCTCTTACTTACCCTGTCATGCCATCCATCATGAAGTTGAAAATAAATTTGCTAAGAGCTGATCCCTTATCCCTGGTGTAATCAGACCTTCACCTCAAATCCTTCAGTTTTTTCTAACACTGTTCAGTACTCTGGTACAAACATTCTGATACATTTCCTGAATGATCTATACATAGTTCTTTGGGGGCGTCATCTCCCTCAAGCTCCACCAAATTTTCTGTCTGGGGACTGTCATAGGCCTTTTCGAGGTCCATGAAACACCGTAAGTGAGTCCTTTTGCCTCTCTTAATTTCTACATTAGCTGTCTCAGACAGACCATACCATCTGTTGTTTTAATTCCTTTCATAAATCCCAGCTGTTCTCTCTCTATTTCTGCTTCCTCTCTTAGTCTGGCATCTGTCATTTTTTTCTAATATCTTCAAAGTGTGGGACATTAGTTAATACCTATATAATTGCCACACTCTTGAGATTTTTACTCCATCTCCTAATGCACGTCATACTCAAGGTGGATGAAGTCCAGTCCTGTCCCGTTGCCTTTCTTCAATTCAAAATACTCTTTCCATCTATTCAAGATGCCTTCTTCCTTCTTTTGTTCAATGCCATTTCTATCTGTAATTTTCTTGATATGTGTGATATCTTTTATGCTTGTATTTCTGGCCCTTTATATTTTCAGCATCTTCTTCAGTCATTCCCTTGTTTCCAGTTCTCTGCATAACTGACTATATGCCCTTTCCTTAGCTTGATTGACTACCTTCTGTACTTCTTTGTTTTTTTCCCCTAAGCCTGTCCCTATCCTCCATAACTGTGACTCTTCCCATCTCTATTTTGCCTTCCTCTCTCTCACTGGCTTCTCTATGCCTTCTTCCCTCCACCAGCTCTCCTTTTCCTCAAATAACATCCTGGATGTTTCCGCAGGTACTTCCTTTCATATATCCTAATTACTCTTTCATTGTGTTAACCATTCTGGAAGATTTTCAATTTCTAGATTAATTTCCTCTAACACCTTCCTTTTAAATTCTCATCTTATCAAATTCCTTTAATAGTTATTAAAATAAGGAAAATTAAGTGGTACAAATTATAATTGGTACCAATTGATTGTCCTTAATTCTTTTGTTTTCGTTTTCGCTATTCAGCTTCAAGCCCATGTATAAAAGTCCGTGATGGGGCCTACATGGTCACGTAAGAAAACCGGTTTTTTACTTCCAATACCCTTTGCCCTTTGTAAAGAAAGTAATGTGTTAACTATTATCATACAAGATGTCATGGCAAACTCCACTATACTATACAATATCTGTCCCCAGCTCATCCCTCTCATGCTCTTCCAGCTGCAGCATCACTGCAGCCATTTCACCTCAAAAATAGTTCTTCTCTGTTTCTGTGCAACTCACCTGTGGTGCATATGCACTAACAACATTCCTCACTTCTCCACAGCATACCTTTCCTTTACTCCTCTCCCTCGTGTTTCCTGAACGCATAAAACATCCACCGCCTTTCTCCTCATAAGGTTAGCCAACTCCTTTGCTCTCCCTATCATGAATCCAGCATTAAACTGGTACACTCTGAAGCCTATTGAACAATTTGTTTTTAGTTGAACCCACTTTTGATGCAGTAGTCCCCCGTCCAGTCACAGAGTTAGGGGGATGTAGCTCTGCGTTGTTTATGGAGTGTACCGTAGCACTAATCTGTTCCACATTATGGCTCATTCCATATTAAGTTTTGGCATATTAGCTTTTTACGTCCTCCCTAACACTAACCCTCACGGGGCTGGATTGTACGCCAATCTCCCTAGGTATTTCAATTTCTCTTTTAACTTTCAAATTAAATATGTAATCATTGCCTCTCTGTTGATAAGCCCACATTGCTCTTCAACTTTCAATCTTCTTGTCATTTCCGTACAGAAATAATAAAATTTCTTTATGAAAATCATGCCTTGTCCCTATGGTATACTAACAATGTTATAATTCTTGCAGTCAGTTTCAATTAATAAAACAGAACTCTTGTTCCTCTCATCCAGCCCGACGCTTTCCATTCTTTAACCTCTTACCTTTTTATTATTCTAAACAGTCACCTCAATAGTCACTCATAAATTTTCACAAACCCTTTCCGGTTTTGCACTTCCACACCTGTCTTTCTAGCATCTACATATCCGAAAACAAAATAAAATGTTCATTGCATTAACACTGAACTGTATTCTGTTTAGCCTGGATCATTCAATTTTTATCATGCTTTGAATATTCATTTGCTCATTACTCTGTATTAGTTTCCTCTAAAAATTTCTTCATAAACTATAGTTGTAAAATGAATGTAAACACTATGAAAACAGTAACAGTATTAATACAGTAATAATGTTTACCTTCTTCCTTATAATATATTTTAGAGTTATTCGCAAATGAAAATATCTAATTGGAAATTATCTCCATAGTGGTAAATTAACATTTATTAACCTTGTCAGTTACTGTTTCTTTAATAGTAATACGATTTGTGGTTTCAAAATTTTTCTCGTCGATAAAAGATATTTTGAATATTTATTGATACTTCCTTACAACAGACCTCTCTCTCTCTCTCTCTCTCTCTTCTCTCTCTCTCTCTCTCTCTCTCTCTCTCTCTCTCTCGAGCAATGCGTATCCATATATCAAGGTTCTCTGGTTAACTCTTGCAATGTTTCACTGGTTCCGTTGAATCTCTGTGTCTTACAGTCCTGATCTCCATAATCCTAAGACATTTGGCCGAGTTTGACATGAGGTTATAGCGAGTCATCCTTCCTGCTCAAGTCTTGGCGGTATTCTGGACAGCAAACTAATTTCAGGTTCTCTGGGACGCCATTCCCCTATGGATATTCATTTTAGAAGCATTTTGCTTTTCTTTTTTTATCAACAGTCTCTTTCATTTTTATTTGCTTAAATATTCTTCGTGCATAGTATATCATGTCCATATAATAACTTTTGAAGCTAGTTATCTATATATTTATTTATTTATATAGATATATGTAATTTACTTTCAATACTTTAATCTTATCTGGCGACTAATTTACACACACACACACACACACACACACACACACACACACATATATATATATAATATATATAATATAGATATATATATATATATATATATATATATATATACATATATATATATATATATATATATATATATATATATATATATATATATGTATGTATGTATCTATATATATATATATATGATATATATATATATATGTGTGTGTGTGTGTGTGTGTGTTTGTGTGTGTTACAGGCAGATAGCGAAACCACACAACTTGCTAACTGCCTGAAATTTCAGGCAGATTGCAAAATACGCTCAGGGACATTTTATATCCCTGGGGTTAGTACTAAGCACCTACACTGTTTCTCTAAGTTTAGTACTAACCCCCGGAGGGTCCAATAAATTTTGCCGTGTTTAGTTCTAGCCCTTGGGGGGATCAAATGTCCCTTAATCCATTGTGCTATCTGATTGTGATATATTATAAAGGATCTAGTTCTCTGTTACTTTGCAATGGACGTAGATACTCACTGGAACTTGTAAAATACTTTGGATAGGGACTAGAACTTGAAGGAAAGAACTTTATGGCTGAAGGCCCACTTCAGAGTAAGGAAGATTATGTAAACTCTAAGTGTTATCTTAATGAAGTACATTTTGTACAATAATTATGTAAATGAATTGGGTTACACTTGAAGAGTGACATGAGTATCGCATTAATGAATAGATAAAATGCAGATTTTATTGTAGATCAGGTGAATCCGTGGCGGGGGTTAACCGGAAGCATGGAAGTTATTCAGCGCAAAGAAATGGGGGTCCCAGAGCAACGATAGCACATCTGTAACGAGTGGTGGTTCTATAAACAAAGGTGCGATACAGTTGGTCAAGGATCTGGGCAATGTTAAGCCAAGCGCTGAGCTCCCGATCTAATTAGAATTGATCTTACGTTATAAATAACTTTAGGATGCTATTGCTTTACTGAGTCACTACATAGGGAAAGTTACGTTACTGAATACTTAGGGTGTGGATACATGATCACTAACATTTACGTTACTTCCCAAATCACTCACGTTAGCGAACGCTAATCACAATGGGCTATATCAAGCTCAAAAGGAAACAGTAAATACAAAACACAAATGGTCTCTCACAGCATCACAGGTAAGTGCACGTAAATCTAACTCTTGTTCTTCCGGACTCACTTGCTTTTATGCCCTTGGAGTATGTTCAGGGTGTCTGTCTAGGTGGCGAGCCTGTCAGTCCTTTTGTGACCCGTGAATTGTGTCACCGTCAGGTGCGAACATGTGGATAGCATGTGCTCTGATTCCAAGTGGCCACTAATTCTGAATTTTATTATTTTTTCATGATGTTAATTGAAGTGGGGATGGCTAAAATCCCTTATATATTATATATATATATATATATATATATATATATATATAGATATAGATAATATATATATATATTTATATATATATATATATATATAGATATATATATATATAGCAAAAATCACGTAGGCATAGTTGATCCCGTCATGGGCTAGTCTAATCACGGCGAAACAGTGACGCATTTTCACTGTTCGGCCATGATTAGTACTAGTCTCCCTGGAGTGTCAATTGTTTTTCGTCGTGTTTAGTACTAGCCTCTGGAGGATCAAATGTCCCTAAGTACATTTCACTGTCTGCCTGAAATTTCAAGCAGTTCGTGAAGTGCCTGGTTACGTTATCTGCCTGTAACACACACACAGACACACACAGACACAGACACACTACACACACACACACACACACATATATATATATATATATATATATATATATATATATATTTATATATATATATATATATATATATATATATATATATATATATATATTTGTGTGTGTGTATGTATACATATTGGTCACTTTTACCATATATATAATGCATCTGTAATTGCCAAAACATCGTCTACGTCAAATCTTCACCGAGTCATGGTTAGTGTTTAATCTCCTACAGTTCCTTTTTCAGTCTAATAGAAGAGGAAAAGTTTAGGTATTTGTTTTTTTTATGATTTTCAGGAACAAGAATGTGAGTAACACTTCCGTTGTAAATGAATAATCAGTTTAAACGTATTTAAGATTATTATTTTGAAATGTTATTATTGTATTGTATGAAAAATGGTAACAGATTCTGTGGAACAAAGTGACCGCGAAGAATAATATTGGCAACTGCAAGAATTGTAAGTATGGCATATGAGACGCAAGTTTATCTCCAATATATTTCAGACATATATACTTTAAGAGCTATGGAATGTTTCTGTTTCAAGAATACAATAGTTTGGTTAAAAAGTTTTTCATAAGCAGTTACTGACGGGAAGATTGTTTTATACCACATTTTTTTTCTTGATATAATAATGATAATAATAATTATAAAGCACTTTGCGAACAATATAGATCCGTTAAAATCCTATGTTCTGTAGTGTATAACATTCATGAAACGATAGATTCAAATGGGAAACTTCTTTAGTAGTCTGTAGTCATTTAGAAGCATTGACATTGATCCTAAGGATCAAAGAAATAAATGTGGCTTTTCCTAATGTATAGGATATAAACTTCAAAATATTTTTCAGATGTAAGAAACAAATGTGTCCGACCACTCGCTTCGCACTAAAGAATCTTATACGTACTCTCACTTTAGCCAATGAAAGTAATAATATTGTTGAAGTCTTATCGATAACAAATTTGACATTAATCAGTCAAAAGTATTGATGTCGAGTAGAAGGGAAACGTTAAAACAAACAAGTACTTGTCAAGTTAATATCAGTTTATCTGAGGGTATCTTGCTGTATTTTATATATACCCACTGCTTATTGTCCGTCATTTTATTAAGATTTTCCCAATCCGCAGCAACAGCGGCAGTATATTAGTGGTAATAATGGTAACAGGATATGAGAGAAGGTTTTACATTACTAAACATGTCTCCTGTTTGGTACACATCGGCTTGAATATTATTTATCCCAAATCAATGTCATCCCTATTTTATTTCGCAATGAGATCGAATCTAAAAATTCATTTTTACTGGAATGGTACATTTCCTCACTGTTGTTGCATTACCAATCTCGTCTTTATAGGTCATAGCTGCCTTCCCCAATAATGACCTCGATCCGTCAGTCATCAGCTCAGACGTTGGCTGGAATGGAAAACGTTTCTCCTGCTTGAGCGAATATTCGCCGCTTGATTTAAACACCGCCGTAACAAATGAAACGCGTAGACTGGATATGGCTTTTCATATTTCCGGATGTTCTTTATTATTTCGCTTTAAGTGTGCTATTCTAATCTAATGGATGCATCAGTTAAAAATAAGGTTAAGAAAACAAAAGTACTTCGCACGCATATCAGCTTCACAAAACTCTATATTTCTCTCCAGGAATTTTAAGAAGAATCCAAAATTTACAACTAAAAACTCAAAATCACTATGGAAACTCTCTTCTCTCTCATATATATATATATATATATATATATATATATATATATATATATATATATATATATATATAAATAAAGGTTTTTTTTTGCCACGAAGGAAAAAAATGAAAACACGAGTTAGACGAGTACTTTCGGTGCTATTCGGACCCTTTACTGAGGGTCCGAATAGGACCGAAAGTACTCGGCTAACTCGTTTTTTCATTTTTTTCCTTCGTGGCAAAAAAAACCTTTATTTATACATAGCATCACGTTTTATATACTTCGTGATCAAGTTATTCATATATATATATGTTATATATATATATATATATATATATATATATATATACATATGTATATATATAATATATATATATATATATATATATATTTATATATAGGTATATATATATACACACATATATATTTAATATATATAATATTATTATATATATATATATAATATATATATGTGTGTGTGTGTGTGTGTGTGTGTGTGTGTGTGTGTGTAGATAGATAGGATAGATAGATATTGTATCATTGTACTATTTAATTGTTAATGGGTCTTATTAACGTAATTTTGTCTTTTTTAGTTTCTAACAAGTTTTCCTTTATTTGTTTCTTTGGAGCCTCGAAAAGCAGAATAAGGCCTTTTCGCTCCCATCAAAGGTTTGTTAGTCTGTAATTGATACGTCACACATGAACTTTCTCTCTTTACATGTAGGAGCGTGGACTGTTTGGTGTCTTCATTTTCTCCTATCGAAGGTGTTTGTGGACAGTTGGTTGTGTTTTAGGGAATTGGTACTCTGCTCATTATGGGAAAGAACTCGACCGGTAACGGCAAATGTGGCAGTGTGTAGTTACTGTGGAGGCCTTGTGTTGAGACGGACATCTTGTGGACGTCACTGGGCTCCTTGTTGCTGGACGGTCTTTATGAAGGTACGATGGGAATCCATCCTGTTATCTTGGTATTTCCTGAGATACATGCATGCGTCTCCTGCGGGTGGTGTTGGTGAGGGCCATCTTGCGCCCTGCTGTACTGCCTCTCTGCACCACGGCCTCTCTCTGTCCACTACTGTACCGCCTCTCTGCTGCACCCCCTCTCTACCAACTGTGGCTGTACCTCTTTGTTATGTCGAGCCCTTTTAGCTATTAGGCGGCCTCTTGGTCATGAAGAAGGGTAAGCGTGCTTTGCATGAATTACCATTTTTTTTTTGGGGGGGGGGGGTGATTATTAAGACAGTTCTGCGGTTGTTACCCAAAGGCTGTATTCATCCAAGGTCATCGGTGCTGGGATTACAATTAATCATTTAAGCGAAGAAAAATAAATTTAGCCCAATTATTTAATATGTTAAATGTTCAAATTTGTAAAAACTTCGATCAAGGTTCTCTTTGCCTCCTCATCGTGTGACAGATTCATTTCTAACGTTTCTCTAGCCTATTTCTTTATCTATATATCGTAGGATAGGTTGGTGGACTAGAGTGAAAGAGGTGATTGAATGTAGTGAATGTGCATTGCAGGTGGATAAGTTTTTCATGTCCCTTTTACGTTAAGGACTGTCAATTATCCCTTTCAGTGTTTCGATTGAATTGTGTCTCTGGTAATCCTGTTCTTTGACAACCTTTGTCTATGTACTAGAATGTCATTTTGAAAATATATAATCTAGAATAAGAAAGAAGTTTGTACTGTAATAACATACGTTATACAATTATATATATATATATATATAATATATATAATATATATATATATATATATATATATATGTGTGTGTACATATATATATATATATATATATATATATATATATATATATATATATATATATATATATATATATATAACCTAGCCACCTCGGGGGCAAACAAGTCCTTATGGGTGTCGTTCCATAGCCCGGATAAATTTGGAGGGTTGGTGTCAGGAAGGGCATCCGGCTGTAAAAATTTGTTCCAAAGCCTGAAAATGGAATGAGTCGAAATATGGAAAGAGGTAGTGCTAGGGCGTACTCTGTAAACGACGCACAGAGACATCGCCCTAACTCTGTGATAAGGTAAGGGCTACTGCATCAAGAGCGGGTGCAGCTAAAGAAGTGAGCTCATATTGGGTTTAGAGTAGGTCAGCTTAATATTGGGTCCGTGACTGGGAGAGGTAGAGAATTGGCTGACTTGATGAGAGAAAAGAAAGTAGATATTATGTGTGTGCAAGAAACGCTATGGAAAGATAAAGCTAAAGAGTTGGGTGGTGGATATAACCTATAGTGGAGCAAATAAACAAGGAAGAAATGGAGTTGGCATAGTACTGTCTAGTGAACTGAAGAATAAAGTGATAGACGTGCATAGAAAGAATGACCCTATCATCAGATTGAAGATATGTTATGGAGGAGAGATTCTGAATATTATAAGTGCATATGCACCACAAGTTGGTTGCACAGAAGAGAAGGGAAATTTCTGGAGAGACATGGATGGAATAATGCAAGAACTGGAAGAACATGAGAGGGTGATAGTGGGGGCAGATTTGAATGGCCATGTCGGAAGTGAAAATGAGGCGATTGGTTGGGTGCATGGGAGCCATGGAATTGGGGAGAGAAACCCTGAAGGAGAGTGTAGTGGACTTTGCTGTGTCATTCGACATTCAATAGTAAACACATTCTTTAAGAAGAAAAGGGAACACCTAATAACATATAGGAGTGGGGGAAGATGCTCCTAGATAGACTACTTCCTGTATAAAAGGATAAAGCTGGTGGAGGTCAAGAACTGCAAAGTTATTCCAGGCGACCATGTAGCCCCCAACACAGACTGCTATGTATGAATTTGAAGTTAAACAGGGAAAGAAAAACCAAAGCTAAAGGGATAAGGAAAATTAAATGGTATAAATTAGAGAAGGAAGGGGATAAAAAGAGAGTTTAAGAGGAGGG
Organism: Macrobrachium nipponense; assembly: GCF_015104395.2. Classification (NCBI taxonomy): domain Eukaryota; kingdom Metazoa; phylum Arthropoda; class Malacostraca; order Decapoda; family Palaemonidae; genus Macrobrachium; species Macrobrachium nipponense. The sequence goes on from NC_061100.1 coordinate 56,776,585, forward strand.
TTTTGGAGGATATTGATATAAGGAATGAAGATGTTCAAGAATGGTGGGCACGAAATGCAGCAGTAATAAGAAGGCATGGAAAGGAATTGCTAGGAGAGACATCTGATATCATATGGGAAGAAAAGGAGAGTTGGTGGTGGGATGAAGGCATTGAGAAAGTAGTAAAAGATAAGGAGGCAAAGAAAAGATGGGAAGAGTCACAGTCAGTGGAAGACAGAGAAAGGTTCTGAGAGAAAAACAAGCTGGGGACAAAGGGAGGATTAAAGAAGATGATCAAGCTATCAAAGGCTAGAAATAAGAGCACCAAAGGTATTACACATATCAAATAAATAAAAGATCAAGATGGTGTAATACTTAGAAAAGAGGAAGGCATTGTGAGGAGATGGAAAGAATATTTCGAACATTTGTTGAATGAAGAAAATAATAGACTAATAAGAGAGGATGGGCAAGTGAACATTGGCATGGTAATGAGGTTTTCTAGGCAAGAGGTACTAAATGCACTGAAGATGTAGAATGGGAAGGCAGCCGGACCAGACATGATTCCTGTGGAGGCATAGAAAGCATTAGGAAATGAAGGAGTGGATATACTGTACGATCTCATAAAGATCCTTGAACAGGTAATGATACCAAATGAGTGGCGTGGGAGTATATTGATCCCAATTTTTAAAGGGAAAGGCGATGTCCAAGAGTGTAGTAATTATAGGGGCATTAAATTGATGTCCCACACTTTGAAGATACTGGAAAGGATGATAGACTGAGAGAAGAAGTACAAATAGGTAAAGAGCAGAAGGGATTTATGAAGGGAAGGGGAACAACAGATGGTATATTTTGTCTGAGGCAACTAATGGAGAAATTCGGGTAAAGGCAAAGGGACCTACATATGGTATTCGTTGACCTTGAAAAGGCTTATGAGCGAGTCCCGAGACAAGAATGAATGAATGATTGGAAGTTATCTGGCATCCACCCCCGAGACAAGAGGTATGGAGGAGTCTGAGGGAGAAGATGGTGCCAGAGAAGTACGTGCGATTTATACAAGAGATGTACCGGAATATATTTACCAGAGTGAGGAGCAGTGTTGGGGAGACAGAGGGTTTTGAGGTGAGAGTAGGATTACACTAGGGGTCGGCTCTGAGCCCATCTATCTTTAACATAGTGATGGATGTTATAATAGAGGAAGTAAGGGAGGCAGTACCGTGGAACATATTGTATGCGGATGATATTGTTCTTCTCTGTGCAGAGAGCAGGAAAGATCTGGAAATGAAATTGAAAAGATGGAGACAAGTATAATATAGTATTAATATATATATATATATATATATATATATATATATATATGATTATATATATATATATATATATATATACATACACGAAACATTCCAAATACCTGGTAGTTACACTTGCCAAGCATAGAATTCAAAGTTACCTAACTACAGCCAGACTTGTACACTCATGAATAAAATACGACTAAGTAATCTAAATGCAACACGATCCCTTAAAAACTGCTTATTAATCGAATTAGGTCTCACTGAAGTATTCCCTCCTCTCCTCCTCTCTCTCCTCCCTCTCTCTCGTCTCTCTCTCTCTTCTCTCCTTCCTTTCATCTTCGCTTAAACGGTGTGATAAAAAACTAAAGGAGCTCAAAGTGAAATCTTATCACTGAAGTAGTCTCTATTTATATATATATATATATATATATATATATATATATATATATATATATATATATATATATATGTGTGTGTGTGTGTGTGTGTGTGTGTGTGTGTGCGTGTGTGTGTGTGTGTATGTAACAAGAACTATTTTGGCCTTGTCTAAATAGTATTAATAAAGGAAACTTAGTAACATGAGCCTCAACAGACGACTGGCAAATTACCTAAGAAGAAAACTGTAACTAGCATCTCTGTTACTATCTAAAAACCATAAAACCTGGGGCTAGCCCAAACTCCAAGATTCAAAAATAGAACCTTTTTTCCCTTAAAAAAACTAACATTAAAAAATATGAATTTAAAAAACAAAAACAAACATGAAGTATAATCATTTCTAGCAAAGAGAAAACTCATCTCAAATGAATGCCACACGCCATTTCCCACCAAGGTGAATCAATTCACATAGTTATCACTGTTTCCTTAAACTCAGGAATATAAAAATGTCAGGCAACAAAAGTCAGAATTCCCATTTTGGCGACATTGAATCCATCTGAGGGAAAAGAAATCATAACCATCAGAAATCAAGAGGAAAATTAAAGAGCATAAAATAATGGAAATAAAATTTAAAATGTTACTGTTTACATGGGAGAAAAAGAAACTGCTTACAAACTCAGTGTTTTGTCACTGCACTACGGCTTCTCGGGGCACCTGTAAATTGTTCAATGTTCAACAAAACTCTTTCTACAGTTTTACCCCGTGTGGACCTTTCCGTGCACCTTCCTATGGCTCCCTACACTGAAAAGTCACTTAGAATGGTCTGCTGTATAATGAATGGTTTTCCACCGGTTATCTCGTTACCTTTATTTCCCTTTCACAGGTCGTGATGTTCATTCATACGAATACACCAAATCCTTCTAGAAGGTTCTTTACGCACAACCTGTAGTACCAACGCACTAACTTGAGCGTTCCCATGTTTTCTGCTTTCATTCCTTCGTTACGTCACGATCAGGTGATAATCATCACTAGGTCCACCAGCTGGGTCAGATTTGCGCAAACGTGCTCACATCTCCATGATTCTATATGGTTTACTATGTTGGCCTCTACCTGACTTCCAAACGAAATATTTGTTGAACCCTAAGTCTACATCACAAAGCTTTTTCCACAGCACATGGCTCCTGGATGAAAATTCAAATCTTCATTGCTCTCTATATTCAAAATTCCTAACTACCATTTAAGTGCATATTATGTATATATATATATATATATATATATATATATATATATATATATATATATATATATATATATATATATATATATATATATATATATATATATAGTATATATATATATATATATATATATATATACATATATATATATATATATATATATATATATATATATATATATATGTGTGTGTGTGTGTGTGTGTGTGTGTGTGTGTGTGTGTGTATGTATATATATATATATATATATATATATATATATATATATATATATAGATATATATATATATATATATATATATATATATATATATATATATATATAAAGGGAATAAAAAGAGGAAAAGAGATAGGAGAGTTGGAAGGAGAGAGAGAAGAGAAAGGAAGTGAAAGAGAGAGAGAGAGAGTAGAGATGTAGTTAGGGAGGAGAGAGAGAGAGGGAGATTATCACTTGCGATTCAGAATTGTCCCAGGCAGTGCTGAGTTGTGAACAGCATACACACACACACACACAAACACACATATATACATATATATATATATATATATATATATATATATATATATATATATATATATATATATATATATATATATATATATATATATATATATATATATATATATATATATATATATATAACACAGATCAGATGCGCAAGGCACTTATTAACACGATGAAGAAGATTAACGAGAGGAATATGATGTGATTCACATTTTCCTTTAATCATACGTTTCATGACAACATCGCCACATCTTCAGGGATTTTCTACAAAATAAAATATAATATATTAACATAAAATAAGAGCTGATTACAAGAGACAATAGTTGAAAAAGCTAAAACAATTTAGTGGTCAATTTATAAATCACAGACTTAACTTACATGCACGCTTGACTAAAACTGAGAGTAGTAGTGCAAAGGAATTATAGATAACGAAAATAGTATTTAAATTTCTTAGCAAGATTATACATATACTTGAAAAGAACTCCAACACATACAATCAAAAGTAAAGGTCATATATCCATAAAACTACAGCTGAAAACCATACTTAACCAACCTTTCAGCATCAAAGAAAACGACACACGAAAAGTAAGCAACCTCAAGAGACACAAAGAATGACAGAAAATTTAGGCTAAAAGCAATGGGACAGCAGAGGAATGGTTGTCTAGAGGCGGAACTCGTAATTTGATGTGTAGGGTTTCCAACAGTTCGTTGAGTTTCTTTGTTTGGGCAAAATTTTAAAATCTTTGTGTTTGATTGTAGTTTTACATTTAATAATGTGATTCCTTATATAAGACGTTTCTGGGTTAGATAGCTTACACCCAGTTTTATAACTAACGCCCCGATGAGAATCGGCCTTGACTGGGTAGATCCTATATATTTTCCAAGATTACATCTGGGACAAGTGTATTCATAAACGAAACCCGACGTCACCAAAGGACAGAGACGATCTTTAAACTTGAAGAGGGACCAATGGTCTTTGGATTCTCAGGCATGAGTTATAGATTTACGGCTCCAAAATGTTTGTGTACAATCTTAGTAAAATCTTTTCGAAAGTTATCATATAATAAATACGGGAAACTAGCTTGGGGACCTTAAAACATGTAAGCTGTTCAGAAAATTTTATAGAAAATGTTAGAAGGAAAGCAGTTTTTAGAGAAGTACTGGAGGAGAAAACTAATTTTATTGTGGTTTAGAGTCCAGCTAGAGCTAAGAGACAAAGCATGATAGAGCAAGGTACATAAATAGTAATGTTTGAAATTGAGAAAACCGAAACTAGAGAAGTTGGAACTGGTCTCTAAGGTGTGTGCGCGTGGGTGTATATGTATATATATACATCAACAAAATAAAATATATGTTAACACAAAATAAGAGCTGATTGCAAGGTACAATAGGGCTTTGTCTCTTAGCTCTAGCTGGACTCTCTTCCACAATAAAATTAGTTTTCTTCTCCAGTACTTCTCTAATAACTACTTTCCTTCATGTTTTCTGAACAGCCTATATGTTATAAAGTTCCCAAGCTCCCTCTTTATGACCGTTTCCCGTATCTTTTAAATGATAACTTTCAAAGAAATTTTACTAAGATTGCACACAGGCATTTTAAAGCCGTAAATCTAAATCATTTGCTTAAGAATCCAAAGATCATTGGCTCACTCTTCAAGTTTAAAGATAAACTCTGCCCTTTGATGCCGTCGGGTGTCGTTCATGAATACACTTGTCCCAGATGTAATCTGGGAAAATATATAGAATGATACCTGACAACTAAAACTACAATCATATATGAAGATTTTAAAATTATATTTATTGGCCAAACAAAGGTACTCAACGAACTTTTCATTTTGGAAACTCTAAACATGGAATTACGAGTTCCGACACTAAACATCCATTCCTCTGCTGTCTCGTTGTTTTAATCCTATATTTTCTGTAATTCATTGTCTCTTGAAGTTTTTTACTTTTAGTGTGTCCTTATCTTGGATGCTGAAAGGTTGGTTAAACGTAACTCTATTTTCAGCTGTATTTTTATGAATAAATGACTTTTACTTTTGACTGTATGAATAATTTTTCTAAGATATTTAAATGTTTTTTTTTTCGTTATTTATAATTGTTTTGTACTTTTAGTCACAGTTTTAGTCAAGTGTGCGTGGAATTCAAGTCTATCAACTCTAATTTTATCAGAGAGAGAGAGAGAGAGAGAGAGAGAGAGAGAGAGAGAGAGAGAGAGAGAAGTTGTCACAAGTTGATCACCATAATACATACAAACATAAACACATACATTATATATATATATATATATATATATAATATATATATATATATATATATATATATATATTATACATTTGGCATTGAGTTATATCCTCTCATAACCAGTTGAGATCTTGACTTGGAATAGTCCTGATATACGAGTACTTCTAGGCGAAGCCTGGTTACAATTCCACACCATTTCTGTTGCCCCAACTGTGACCAACGACTGGTCACGGAATAACATTTTGGCTGATGAAATTCGTCCGGTTGTCTTCTCCACGCTCCTCCCCCCTACCATCCCCTCCCCATCTGAAATTCTGGAGTACAGAATGACTTTGATTAATAGAGATATGAGTATATGGTTACAAGTTCATAAATGACAGAATTCGTGCAAATATTTTACACAGACACACTCAGACAGAGACAGATTAATAGACAAAAACACACACAGGCACACACAGACACACATACACACACACATACACATACATATATTATATATATATATATATATATATATATATATATATATATATATATATACATATATATATATATATATATATATATATATATATATATATATAATAGAAAAAGCCCATAAAAACGCCAAAATATAGAGAAAAATATCAAATTTCAAAGACTGATGTCTCCCTCTTCAGGTAGATGAATGAGAAAAGTTACAGAAATGGTGGTATTTATGCCAAGATATCCATCCACAGGTAAGCCAATTTAGGTCACTCCCACTGATAATCCTCCTTTAATCCTCTTAAGCATTGGTTGAATGAAAACTTTATAAATGACATCTGAATCCCATGGGCCCTTTGAGATGTTCATTACCTGTCTCTGTTTAATCAAGGCCGATTCAATCATCTGACTCTTGTACTGGCAGTTGCTGCTATAAATAATACGTGACAAATTTCAGTTTATTCTTTGGTTATGTTCATTTATATGGTACAAAATAGCTGAGTTCTGTTGTCAATACCTGACTGACTGTTTATGTTGTATTAATCTCTGGCACGAGATTTTCTTTCCTGTGATTAATAGTTCTGTATCAAAATGTTTGTGTTTCGGTTAAGTAAGGGGTGTGTTTAGGTTTAGTAAGGGTGAGTGCTTTGGATTTAGAGGATATGTTTATCTTTAGTAGGGGTTGTGTTTAGGTTTAGCAAGGGGTGTCTTCAGGCTTAGTGGAGATGTGTTGAGGTCCAGTGTTGGTTTGTGATTATGTTCGTTGTCTGTGTTTCAGTTAAGTGTGGTGGGGTCGTGTTTAGATTTAATAGGGGTATAAATGGGATAGTCAAAACAGAAATATCTGGAAAATGGGAAAGTTAGCACAGTAATTCTATGATAGAAGGGACCCATAATACAGTAATACCTTGATAAATGGGACAGACACCATAGTAATACCACCCGTATAAAAGGGACAGTTAGCGCAGCAATATCTGGAAAATTGGGACAGCCACCACAGAAATACCTAGATAAGTGGGAAAGTCACCAAACTATTATTTGGACGAAGTGGATAGTCGCCACAGTAATACCTGGATAAACAAGACAGTCAGCACAGTAATACCTGGATAGAAGATACAGTCACCACAGTAATAACTAGATAAAAGTTACAGTCAGCACAGTAATACCTGGATAGAAGAAGCAGAGAGAAAAGCAATACCTGGATAAAAGGGATAGTCACCACAGTAATACCTAGATAAAAGTGACAAACGGCACAACAATATCTGACTAAAAGGGACAGGCAGCACAGTAATACCTGGATAAATGGGACAGTCACCTCTGTAATACCTGGATAAAAGGGACATTCAGCACAGTAATACCTGGATAAAAGAGACATGCAGAAGAGAAATACCTGGATAAATGGGACAGACACCAGAGTAATGCCAGGATAAAAGGGACAGTCACCATAGTAATGTCTGGATGAGACAGTCAGCACAGTAATATCTGGGTAAATGGAGCAGTCAGGCCAGTAAAACATGGTTAAATAAGACATCACCACAGTAATAGCTTGATAAAAGGGATATTCATCACAGCAATACCTGGATAAAAGGGACAGTCACCACAGTAATATATCGGTAAAAAGGACAGTCAGCACAGCAATCCATGGATAAAAAGGACAGTCAGTACAATAATATCTGAGTAATGTGAAAGCCAGCAGAGTAGCTAATACCTGGATAAAATGGACTGTCAACACAGTAATATCTTTGTTTCCCCCCTTTCCTGCCCCCTTCATAAACTCCCCACTCCCGCCCCTTTGATGACAGTTAGTACAGTAATGCCTGGATAAAAGGGAGAATCACCACACTAATACCTGAATATATGGGTCAGTCAGTAAAGTAATACGTATTTGAATAAAAGGGACAGTTAGTGCAGTAATTGCTGGATAAAAGTGACAGACAGTGTACAGTAATACCCAGCTAAATGGGACATTCGCCACAGTAATACCTGGATAAAAGGAACAGTCCCCACAGTAATAGGTATCTAGATAAACTGGACAGTCACTACAGTATTGTCTTGATAAAAGGGACAGTCAGAACAGTAATACCTGGATATATGGGACAGGCAGTACAGTATTCTATCTAAATATAGAAAAATGGATGTATGTATATGTGGATCTATTATCTAGCAAAGTTGAATTTGCTGCAACTGATTAGCTTTTCCTTTCCTTCTTTTCTTCATTACTTTGTCCTGCGACACATTGATACAGGCAGCCCTAAACTACAGCTTTGTCCCATAATTATGGGTTATTTCTATATTGCCTACACCTTTTGTATCTTTTGCTCACTCTCCAACTTTGAACTATCTTTGTGAGATAGTTTTGCCTACTGTGGGATATTTTCTCCCTAAGTACTGCTTTAGTTCTTCCCAATTTTTAATCTTTTATAGGCTCTAGAATGAACATAACACCTATTATCTCCTGGCGATAAGTTTAGATAGGCTTTGGCTTCATTTAGCGTGTCTGCTTCTGTTCCAGCTATGTTATGTAAATAAGTTTCAATTGTTCGATCCACGTTTCTACATTGCAAGCATCGTGTTCTCCTTTCCTTCCCCCAAAAATGTTATAATTGGCCACTCGCATGTAATTTATGACCGACCGCGAGGTTGTGATTGATGAGGTTGAAAGTAAAGGTGTACTGCTATGAGATTCAGAGCCTCTGTAACACGGTTTTTTGGACTTTGCTCCTTATCAAAGCATCGGATGTAGCTGAAAGTTGACATATGTATATTTTACAACCACACACAAATTTTGTCAGCATTATCAATAACCTAAATCCGATAGTTTTAATTTTTATAGAATAAATATTATCTAGCCAATGCCATGACCAATGATAACGAGCCAAGAGTCGAAAAACATTCATTACACAAGCAAGGTAAACACCTTTTAACGAAATGTTGCCCCGTCCATCCACCAAACAGAAACTCATTCACCTTGTTCCACCGTCTCTGAAACCCAAAGTCTTATGAATGGTGGAACAGTACATAGATGTGGGTGGGGTATCTGTGCTAGCGTAGTAATACTACTGTAGCAGTAGTGCCAGTAGTAATAGCAGTAATATACCTGAATTAAATGTTTAGGCCAACTGCTGGGATCCTTGAGGATCATTTAGCACTTCTTACAACTACTCGAGAAATAATTTTTATAGCCGGAAGTTAAATTTTCTAATCCAACAATGCCCATGATAGCCTTCAGTGTTATCCTGAATTATAACAAGGCCAAAGTGGGTGGAGCCTCATGAAGTCATCATTCTGACGATAGTTATTGGTGAAGGTTTAGAGCCAAAATACGGTACCGGCTATTTTTTTTCTTTTTTCTCAGTAAATAGGTAGATAGCCAGTAAATAAAAATTGCTTGACATTGGATATAGCAGTTATCAAATCAAGCTTGTCTATTATGTTTTGTAAATTACCATGTATTCCCTACATCTTGTCAATCTGATTGTGAACTATAAAGGATAGGCTCCACTTTGGAGGGGTGCCGATCGTAAAAATATTTGCCAAAAATACACTAATCAAGACAGGCTAATGAAATTATCAGACATTATTAGCACTATAATAACACATATTCTCTGCGAGTTTTATCATCCTGCAGGGAAAATAAATGATTTTATGAAAAAAAAATGTGAAATTCAGTGTCTCTTGTACAAGGGACACTGGTGGTCGGTGAGAAAACTACAGTCTTGAATAGAAATTCGGTCTGACAGAATGTTGGTATATCCACCTGGAACATGCGCATAACGTATTATCAAAATAGAACAGTAAATAAGCACGTAATAACAAAAAAAAGAGCAACAACTTCAGGGAAAGCATCGCCGATATATAGGCAAATTGCAAATTTTATAGTTTATCTCTCTAAAATTGGTCTATGTCGTTTTCTACGTTTTCTAAGATTAGTTTCATCACAGAAAACAGCTTTAGGGTTATCAGGGGTATCTAAACTAATTTTCAAGTTTCTTGTCCCAAGAAAAAATCGCTTTTTCGCTTTTTCTCTGGTTTGTTTTTATTCGGAAAGGGGGGGTGGGTATTTCTTTGATTGTCCTAAATAATATAATTTTTAGAAGTTTTAGGCTATCAAGTGACATAATAACTACAAACTCTCAAAAGGTTTTGTCCCTAAATCGAGGTTTGAATTTTTTCTGAATATTTCTTCCTAGCTATTATTTCATTTATCGGCGTGGCTTTCGCTGAAGTTGTTGCTTTTTTTTTTGTTAATACGTGCTTATTTACTGTTATATTTTGATAATACTTTAAGTGCATGTTCCAGGTGGATATACCAACATGCCTACAAACAGAATTTCTATTCAAGAGAGTAGTTTTTTTACCGATCACCAAATTTATCCCTTTGTACGACGGGCACCGAATTTAAAAAAAAATTTTCATAAAATCATTTATTTTCCCTGTAGGTTGATAAAACTCACAGAGAATATGCGTTATTATAGTGCTAATAATGCCTGATAATTTCATTAGCCTGTCTTGATTAGTGTATTTTTGGCAAATATTTTTACAACCAGGCCCCCCTACAAAGAGGAGCCTACCCTAATTTATAAAGTAGACTGTAATTTCTTAGGAAACTTATTTTGGGAGTTTGACTAATAATCGAAGTGTTTTTGTATTTAATATCATATTTTGTTGGTTTGTTCATTGTGACAATTATCAGTGGAGAGGTTTCAGAGTTCATAAAGGTGTACTGCTTTGCTTGTATTTAAATTTTTATGTCATTGTTGCCAGAGGTCTAGCCTTCGTTACGTATAGCCAATCATCCATCGAGAAAAAGGGAAGAAATGTTGTCATAAGTTACGTAACGAGTGCGTTCGAAACCTTTTCTCTAAGTAAGTTGGCCCGTCTTCAAAAAAGTCACTTTTACATTATAAGTACCAAATTTATTCAACCTACATAATGCAGAATACAGTCAAAATTTATGTGTAGATATAATGTGTATTCTGATTAAGCGTTTTATTTATGAAATGCATAGATAAAAAGTTATTGCTAAAAAACCGTGTTACAGAGGCCGTGAATCTCATAGTAGGTGTAGTCATTGTTAATTGGTTGTGTTTGAATTCTTGTACGAACAGGAGTTTTTACTTTCTTATTTTGTGCCGATCTCTTTTTGTGCATCTACTTATTAAAGGCAAATCACTTCTTAAACAATAAGTATAACTAAAGTGTGACTAAGTTATGCTAGTAATATCTCAAAAAAGAACAAAGTGATACCATGTCTTAAAACATCTTCAACCCCAATTAAAGTAAATTTAAGAATCATTTAAAATTTCAAAAAATTCTAAATATCTCCCTTAATTGTAATCATATAAGATAATAATACATTGAAAAAAACACCAGTTAGTAATTTCAAATGTTGTATGGTCTTGGTAATTGATTAGTACTAATTAGTAGAAATCAGAATATCGTAAAAAATTATTGCCAAATAGAATTTGTGTTTACGTAATCTCAAAGTACGAGTCTTTTTATGTCTTCGACAATCTTAAACCGAAATATTCATAACGTGTTAGCTTTAGTAAAAAAATAATATGTTATGTGAATTTACAAGTGAGTATATTTAAGGACTTTTTACTTAACTTGCCAGGATTTCTTCTTTCGTCTGGACTGCGGAAAGTTACAGTGCTATAATCTTCGTTGCTTTACTGGGATGACATCATATTAGCATGCAAATTCTCTTTTCTTCTAATTGGTGGGACTTTCTCTCTCTCTCTCTCTCTCTCTCTCTCTCTCGCCTCTCTCTTCTCTCTCTCTCTCTCCTCTCTCTCTCTCTATATATATATATATATATATATATATATATATATATATATATATATATATATATATATATATATATATATAGATTCGTCACAGAGAAATAAATGTTTTTTCTTCGCACTGACTTCTAGCAAAATTTCTATCTCTCTCTTGTTAAGCGGTCTTAGTATCTTCCTGAATTCGGTCATATACCGGCCGTGGTTTAATTCGTCTTCTTACTTGGGGGTTAAAATGTGTCCTCTTTTATTCCATGTTTGATACACTGTTTTCTTATTCTTCACGAAATCGATGATCGTGGAGCATCTAAGTAGCTCGATTGTCTTTCATTTCTTATACTCTTGTACTGCCTTCAGTTTTGGAGTGGAGATTTGCATGTGGAGTGACTGAATCTTCGGTGGAACATTTATTATTTGTTACATTTTGTAACTGTCTTTGTAGGGAAACACTTTCACTTATCTTAGTATTGTCTTATTACAATCTTCACCTGGTCTTGAAGTTAAAAATTAGTCTGTAGATTTAGGGAAAACACTCTCTTCTCAGCTGTGGAATTCGAAATCCCATGAGCTCGCCCCCATAATTACTGTAATGGGAAAAGATCACTTCTTAAAACTTATGTCTGTTTCGCATGGGCTTCACGTATCAGGAACAGTCTTGCTTGATTGTATTATTCAACGCACTCAACTTCTCGTGCTTAGATGTCAGCTATATAAACAACACAAAGAATTATAAAATTTTGGTTGTAAAATAAAATATATGCTTCCCAAAATACATTTACTCTTTTCTTAAAATTCTTATAAACTTTCCACCTTTCTATTGGGTGGTATTAATTGAGTCTTTATCTTTAAAAAGGCACTTGTAACTTTCATAAGTCGGTAAATTGGACAGAGAGCTTTACTTAGTCTATGGGCACTCAGAAATAATTTATATGTGTAAGTTCACAGCCACTTCCACGATTTTCCGACACTCGCCTCTGCAGTGCCTTGTCCTCAACTGCCTCTCCCTTCGGATTCTTCGCTTATATGATCTTTCATTCAAGGCCGTGTTTGGTATAACGTTTCTCACTTTCCGTCTGTATGGCCTCCCTTTTTCCATTATTGGTTCAACATCGACTTTTCTATATTTCGTTCAACGTCTGTTAATGAGTACTGCAACGGCTTTCGAAAGGCCACTGGGCGAGGCCAAGATTTCTTTTAGTCCTTATTCTTGGCCAACCTCTGACCTCTATTGATTAACTTTCTGAGTCATTATCACCTCTTTGTTTTCTCTATGACTTTATCAATAATTTTCTGTGCGACCTGACTTGTTTATTGAGATACTTATTTAATTCGGTTACCACACAGATTGTAATATATATATATATATTTATATATATATATATATATGATATATATATATATACATATATATATATATTATCTATATAATATATATATTATATATGCATATATTATATTTATATTATATAATTATTTATATTTTATATATATATACAAAGTATAAGTTATATTATGGACAAACTGAAAAATCCCTTTCACAACGAATCCAACAACACCAATATTCTGTGAGAACTAACCTATTATTGAATGCATTATTAATACACATGAGAAATTTAGGTCATCCTATTAACTGGAGTGAAGTGACACAGTTAAAAGGAATATAATTGAATCTTCTTTCATCAAGTCAAGTAATGGAAGTGTTTTAAATTTAAGTTTTGGTTTGTACTCATTGCCTTCATAATTCAAAAAAGTTCTTGATAAACATATAACTAAGCTTCCGTATCACTTACGGTTAAATCTATGGTCCTAGTTTGTGACTGTGTGTTCCTGGATTATCCTGGATAATCTCTTTGATTTTTACCCTTTGGACAATTAACCCGTTGGCATTCTTGATCATTTTTGTTTACCTTGCAACTTTCTTTCCAACTGTATTTCATTTGTACTACGAACATGCCAGAATAAACCGGAGAAAGTACTTCGTACTGACCATCCGACTATCATTTTCCTGTGGCATCCACTTATATATATATATATATATATATATATATATATATATATATATATATATATATATATATATGTGTGTGTGTGTGTGTGTGTGTGTGTGTGTGTGTGTGTGTGTGTGTGTGTGTGTGAGTGTGTATACCTGATTTCCTGAATGCAATCAATAATCTTGTACGTTCCATACAATTTAAATTGAATATGAATAAAATAATTGTATCCCATTCTCTAGGTGTCATAGTTATCAGAAATAATACTATTTTTCTAATTATACAGGAAACCAACAAATAATTTGTCATACATTCATTCTTATTCAAACCATGCTAAACAAATTAAGATATCAACATTCACAAGTGTTTATCTTAGAACACTTAGAAATTGCAGTCTTGAATTCTTGGATGATGAGTTTAAAATTATTGACAAAATAGGAAATTCATTTTATTAGCCTTCATATTTTTTGGAATTGTGTAAAGATAATTCAAGAAAGATATGTTACAATCCAACCAGGGTTACTAGAGAAATAAGAATAATCTCTATGAAAGCTTGTCTCTTGTGTGCGCAAATTTACTAATTACTGCATTTCTTTTATATAATTTTAAGGAAAGAGACAGACCTTTCAGTAATATCTAGTCAGGAGAAGAAAAACATGATAACTATTTTCAAGACTAATCTTTCACCTGTCGTTCAAGTCCTCTTAACTTCGCTCGGGAGGAAGTCAAGTGTTAACCTTATTTTCTTTTTCTGATAAATAAATAAAAATTAAGTATACCTGAGTAAATATATAAGTGGAAAAATAATAATCTCTATTAATCATATTCGGCAATGATAAATTCGTTATTTCTTTGCTAATCATCATGAAGTAATATGAAAAGAAGAGCTGCACTTCGAGCTGCATAAACCATTTTGACTAACAACAATTTTAATAAAGCAAACACGAATTCCTCGTTTTAACCTATAGAAAAAATACAAGCAAGGTTGAAAAAAAAAGGAAATATATGTTGGTTTCCAAGTTAACGCGAGAGAATCATGTTTATCAAGCGTCAACCCTTGGTGCTTTCGGCTTTCAAGAGCGTCTGCTATAAACATCAATCAACAAATTCCATGCGCCATTCCGTGTTGGATTCCCTCATCCTGGAAATTCCACCAGAGGAATCTCAAGCACTCTAGACACTAGTGTTTTAGGAGTTCAACGTTGCTGCTGGAATTCTCTTTAGCCGAGATAGCAGCTTTCCAGAAATAAACTGATGCTCTCTCGGAATGAAGTTCGTATATCAGGATTCAATTAATTCGATGATTACCTCCCGTTGTTTAATCTACGATATTGTCACATAAGCATCTTGAAAAACAGAGACAAAATTTTTAAAACATTTGGCGAGATCTCTCTTGAAAAAATTAATAAATAAATAAATGAATTACTTTGAGAGCTCGAAAATGTGTTATCCTTGAGCTGTTAGCAATTTTAACAAATGGATTTGAAACTAGCAAGTAACAAATCGCACCTAGACTAAAAAGAGAAATGACGGCTTTAGAATGGAAAGAAGAGTTTGTTAGAGAAACATTGAAAGACAAAAACGGAAGATTTTCCTAGGATCCATTTCCGGAAACACTTTCATGGAAAAAAATTTATCAAAACATAAAGAAATTCATCATAAACAAATGTTTGCTTTGCAATGTAGCATATTTTTCTCAAATATATTTACTGCAATACACAAATGCAAACATTTACGCCTTGCATTATCTCAAGACAGTGGTCGATAATGAGTTGTCCCTTAGACATGGAATACAGTGCAACAACTACGGTCTTTCCCACTTGAAGCAATAAGGGTTTAAGACAAAAAAGGTTCTTTTTCAATCAAGCATACCAAAGGAAAGGCAACAATTTCCTTTCCTCTATATGATGAAATTTGAAATTAAATGAACTTAGAAAATAAATCCTTGACTTTACATAAATATATATACATATATATATATATATATATATATATATATATATATATATATAATAATAATATAATATATATTACATCTATTATATATATATATAGTATATATATTATATATATATATATTTATATATTTATATTATTATTATATATATACATTATATATATATATATACATATATAATTATAGAATATAATATATATTATATATATATCATATATTTATATAATAATATATATATATATATACATATATATATATTATAATATAATAATATATATAGTATATATATACTATATACTAATTATAATAATAATAATATAATTATATATATATTATATTATATAAATATATATTTATAAAATATATATATTATTTACCGCCTAAAAGTACACAGAACGCGCACACTTATATTCATTGTCCCAATCGATGTCTGCTTTGGCCCAGATATCTGAGGTATCATTGTACCTCTTTTGATCGGAGCAATGAGTGTATGTGATGACTAGTCAACTGTAGTTGATGTCATAAAGGATGGGTGAGATCAAAAGGTTTGAGACCTCATCCCAAAGAGACAGTTGGTAAAGATCCTCCGTGGACTCTTGTTATGACTCGGAGTTGAATTGGGTAGTTGAATTGTCAGGTCCTTTCTTCTTCTTTTCTTCTTCTTCTTCTTCTTCTAAAAAAAAAAAAAAAAAAAAAAAAAAAAAAAAAGAGGTCCACACCAGCCCAGCAGTTGGAAGCATGGTAAAGAATACAGAAAGGACACTCATACAATAATATAGTGCTTTTTTTTATACTATTATATACAGAAAGAGAGGAAATTCGCTCGACCTAACACGCCATAATACCAAGAGAGTGAAGGAGGTAAAGATCTGCAGAAAACTATGCGTAATTTGTAAATTATCCTTCGAGGCAGAGTCGTTGATGGCTGATCCGTGAGAGACAAAGACAATTTCTTCCACGAAAGAAAGCCAGCGCCGAAGCTTCTTAATATTACGTAGATAAGGGCTAGCTGCTGTCTCTTACTTTGACACACCAAAATCGTAAGAAGGGGTCTCTCTCAATTGAAAATAAAATGTAATATGCTTCTCTCTCTCTCTCTCTCTCTCTCTCTCTCTCTCTCTCTCTCTCTCTCTCTCTCCCGTATTTCTTGTGAAGCCCAGAGGATATGTCACGTAATCTTCCTGGAACTCTCACCAAGTGGTTCAGTCTCATCTCATTCAAATTGGAATGCTAAAGGATTCGTCTCTTGTCCATTTTATGGCTTCAAATAGGGCAAATCTTTCTTTGTCCCTCTGGAATGCCTTTGCTCCCTTTTGATTCTTTAGATTACTTTAACTTAATTTCTCTTTTACTAGTATTTGTGTTGTTATATTTTCATTTGTTTACTGTATATGTCTTTACCATTCTGTACTGTGGAGGCCTCTCATAGACCTCCGTAAGACTACCAAACAATAGAGGTCAAATTCTTTTTGGTCTTCTTTACGTAAATCAAAGTAAATAGTTTTTCCTTCAGCATCTCGTTACATATTTTATACTTTATATTACTGTTCGCTAATTTCCATCTTAAAAACTGATGGTGTCAGTTTTGGCGCCTTAAAGGGACAATCGAATATCGATCAATTTTTCATTGTGTGACATTTTCTTCTGAACAGTTCAAAACAGCATAAAGTGTTGATGTATAATCTTTTTTATCCTTACAATTCTCTTTCTTTCCACGGAAAACAGTTAAGTCAGTGTTTTGCTGGCCTTTATTCTGGTTTTAATCATACATGTGAATCGATATGTATACTCACTATCGCTCGGTGTTTCTCCCGTCTATGTGTGTACATGTGTGTGTCAGAAAGAGACAGACGGGCAGACGGTCATAGAAAGAATAGATATGCCAGTCATAGAAAGAATGGATATTTCATAAATAGTAAAACGTCTATTTGGTGCAATCCCAAAGCGTAAATTCCTGTCACACAAATTCCATACGCGAAGAAAGCAAAAGAAATCTTTTTTGGAAATGGTACCAATGCCTCCTTTTTCGTCTCCTCATGACGCTAACAAGGGGATATTGAAAGAGACAGGCGCCGGAAACATGCTTGGAAGAGCAGCTCTAAAAGAGGTTGAAAGCTTCATATACAAGCATTCACTATAAGGAGAAGTAAAGGAAAAGACAGATTCTTTTTCCTAGCACAATTCCTGTATGGATAAAACTTCACCTGACAAATGAGTATTTAGATATGACTGCTCTACTTTATCGTCTGCTTTATCGGGTTCCATTTCCTTCAACGTGTATGCTTCATAATATAATTATATCTGTCTTTTTAATATCTCACGTCCACTATTACTTATTAATTCAATATAAGGTGACCTGAATATACTCAAAATTTGTCTGATGAATTGGATTTTACACAACAGAATTAGCATACGGCATCTAAATATCATTGCTTTGTATTTATTCTCAAGACATATAAAGAAATATCTTTATGCTTTTCGTATATTTCTGTTTGTACTGAAAAGTACATTATGTCTTTTGTTTACTTTGGTGGTGGTTGGAACTATGGGCATTTGTTTAATGGTAGTTTGTTTTATGGTTATAGGATAATTTATGACATTGTTTACTGTTGAGCCTGAATAGTTCTTGAAACTGACAGTTTGACAGTTAAATATCCACTCACTCTGCCTTTTGAGTATTTATATTCAGCGGTCCAGAATCCAGGCCAGAGGCAGATTCCAGTAGGACAGTTTTTCCAGCGGGGGAGAGTCAGGATTCCAGTCCAGAGACCAGCACAGAAAGCAGTCCGGAGTGGAGTGGCACCAGACCTTTGAGATTTCCTGACATTATTTTTTACCGTGGAGTTTTCAAGTGTCATGGAGCGATAAACTCCACCTAGGCCGAGCGATAGGATTTCATGTTCGGAGAGAGGCAACACGAGTATTACTCACTGGACTTATCATCTAACCACGAAAGACCAGGATCTAAAGAAACGTAAGTCAGTTGAGAGACCTTATGCAGGCTCAAAAGGACTGATCTGTTTCTTAGATATAATTTACGCTTATTATAGTTTAAACTATGGTCGCCAACACGTGGAAAAAATTAAAGTAAAGAATTTTATCATTATAATTACCATTATACTTGTGCCTTTGGTTTATAAACCAGTAGTGTTTCATTTTGACTAAGATTAACTACGAACGTAATTCAAATATATTTTTTTCTTATTTAGTAACGAGTGTTCATTTACGAAATTTATGTTTTCACGAAGCTAGCTTGCTGAATTTCTTTCTCTTCTCGTTAAATTTGTCGATTAATTTCTTACGTTAAACTGACACTTTTAAAGCGGTGTATATTCTTTTTTATTATTTTAGGTCCTTTACATATGGTAGATGAGTTACTGTGGAGAGGAAGTGGTGCATACATCCGACGACAGCTTTTTGAGTGATTTCCTCTCAAGACGAGAAACGGCAGTTCAACAACTATAATTTCACTTATTAAACTCAATAGTTTTCTTTGTCTTTGGTTTAAATCCTCACTGTCAATTCATAATTTTTACCATATGGCACCCAAACAGGGACATGTTGATTATTTGCTAGTTGTTGCCGTTTCTCCGTCCTTTGTTTTCTCATCCGCTCGGCCATTCGAAATTGTTTTGGTGATTTAGGGTTGATTTTAATAACTGGTTACTTTTAGTTAGAGGTCTTAACGACTTTTCATTGTGCCCCTTGAGCAGTTTTCTGTCGGGAGGTCTAGTTCAATTTTTTTGAGTGAGTCATTTGTGACTTTCTAGATTATAGTCATTTCATTAGGTTTGTAAGGGTATCGCAGGCATGTCAAAAGACTTGAAATTTCTGATTAGTTCTAGGGCTAACTATCGAGGACAGGTCAACCGTATTCATTCTGAATTAGACAGTTTTGGTAATAATACTCCTCAGGAGAGAGACTGCCTTGTTAGAAAATTGAAAAGACTCAAGGATGAGCTTGAAAAGGCCGACTCGGTCATTCGAACCCTGAAATGGGAATTAAACTCCGAGGATGAGACGAAAGCCATAGCTGAAAATGATAAACAAAATTGAAGAATGTTGTAAGTATGAAGATAAGATCAGTGAATGTTTGTCTACTCTGTCTCATCTGGCTACACCCAGTCCAAATCCTTCCAGTCTGGAAGTTTCTAGAAGCACATTGAGCAGCATGCTTAAGAGCACAACTGCCCCTTTACCTAAATTCACAAGTGAAGAGGGAGAGAATCTTGTTAGGTTCTTTCAGCAATTTGAAGATACGACGAAACGCTTCAGTTATTCTGACTACGATAAATTCTTACTTTTGAAACAGCAAATTTCAGGGCGTGCCTTGTCTTTGATAAATTCCCTGGACAGCATACAGCATTCTTATAACGTAGCAAGAGAGCTTTTGTTGAATGCTTTAGCTTCTCCCGTCACTAGAAAATTCAACGTCATCAAACAAATGTCGAATCTGAAGCTTTATTACAATACAGAACCGTTTGAGTACATAGGGAAAATTAATTCTATTTGCGGATCCATTAGCGCTTTAAAAATAACCTCAGAGGATATTTTACAGTATTTTGCCTGGCATGGTTTGAATGAGAACTTCCAATCTCATTTAATTCATATCACCAACGAAACCAGGCCATCTTTGAATCAGATAGAAGATAAATTTTTTGCAGCCACTGAAAGGTACTTAACCAGTCAACGGCAGTATAAAATTAAGCAGAAAGCAAGAGAACTTTGTCCTAAGAGAGCTACGAGTTTTGCTGCAAATGTTAATTACCAAACAGGTCCGTCACTCAACGTTCTCAAAGTGTGTCCTTTATGTAATGAGGATGGTGACTCCTCTCATCCCATTCACAAGTGTGAAAAGTATCCTGAACCTAGGTTAAAAATCAACAAGCTAAGAAATTTGAAGGCTTGTATAAAATGCGGCAGGTTGGATCATAAGGAGGATACCTGCAAATTTCACTTCATGAAGCGTTGCGATTGTGGCGCTTGGCACTTCAAGTTTCTATGCATGAGCCAAGAGAGCAGTGGAGTCCTGAGGGATAGTGGTCAAAGTAATGTAAAATTGAAAAAGGAAAATTCTAAACAAAGTGATCGAGTTGTGAAGGAGAGTAATTCAAGCATGATATTTGTTGAGAAATTTTCTGAGTCATTCAAAGTCACAGACTGTAGCCATGCAATACTCCCTACCTTTTCTTGCATTCTTCAGGGAGAGACAAAGATTCGTTGCATGAGGGACAGCGGGTGTCAGTCAAACTTCATATCAGAGGAGAGGGCAAAGTATGAAAATTTGCCTGTCATAAATTCTGATTTCAGAATCAAAATCAATGGATTTAACTCTTCCAAAGTTTATCATACTATGTCTTACAAAGTGCCTTTGACGATTGGAGATCATATTTACGAGATTGAAGCAACGGGTGTGCCATCTATTCACACTTCATTGGAATTGCCTGACTTGCAGAAAATTGTTCAAGAATTTATGAACAGGGGATATTCCTTGGCTGATGATTTCTTGAAGGACGGAAAAGATGAAATTAATAACATAGATTTTATTCTTGGGTCAAATTCTGCTTATTGTCTTCCTGAAACAACAGTTTCATTTGGGGGTAATGAGAATGATGCACCCTCGGTTAATTCTTTGACTGCCGCAGGTGTAATGCTAGTGGGTAACACAGATCAAATTAGGAGCAATTTGAAGCACCTCCCTTCTTGTTTTGGGGAATAAAAGACAAAAGCTGAAGTGCCTTTGTATACATGTGAGGATCTTGCCCTTTCAAGTCATAATTCTTTAGATCCTCTCGTAGATTGTGATGATCTGACAAGTTGAAGGCAGGATAACAATAGTGAACGATGCGGGGAGAATCAACTATGCTTCCTTGGAAAGAGCTACTCGAGATCTTTGATAAGTGTTGCACGGATACCTTAAATTATGACTCGCAAATATTTCCCGGTAAGGTAGTTGAAAACGAAAGAATAGTAATGTTCTTCAAAATACAATGCGTAATGAAGACGGCAGGTTAATCATGCCACTAATCTGGAATCACAAAGTGAAGCATTTGCTAGGGCAAAATAAAACTCTAGCTACTAAAATTCTAATTTCAAATTTCCAAAGATGGTGATGGAGTAAAGTTGAAATTGCTTTAGAGAGCAATCTGAACACGGTATTATAGATAGTATTGACAACCTTGATCAGTACTTAGAGGAAAATCCAAATCACAGTTTCTTGGCCCACATGGCAGTATTTAAACCAGAGCGTGACACTACAAAATGCCGAGTAGTATTTTTATCTAATTTATGTGAAAATAATCCTTTACAGGAAGTAACCATGATTCACAATCGAGCTATGTTGAGTGGACCTTGTTTAAACCAAAAGATCACCACAGCTTTATTACAGCTACGCTTTGATTCCAAACTCCTGTGTTTTGATATTAAAAAAGCCTTTCTCAACATATGCCTCTCTGATCTAGATTCCTGCAAATTACTTTTTCTATGGCATCGTAATGTACAGAAAGGAGATTACAGTATTGTTGCATATCGTAGCTTAAGACTTCCATTTGGTCTTGTTTGTTCCCCATGCATATTATTACTTGGACTATATAAAATTTTGATGATTGACACTGATGATGATGACCAGGTAAATTTGCTTAAAAGAGGCATTTATTCATTAATATATATGGATAATGGCAGTATTACTGCAAATAATAGTGAAAAATTGAAGTGGGCCTTTCAAGAGTTAAAAGGAATATTTGAGCCCTATAAATTTTATCTTCAGCAGTTTGTAACAAATGATACTGAAATTCAAGAGGAAATTGATAACAGCTCTGGATAGAAAACTAGCAGATTAGTCAGATTATTGGGGCTCTTATGGGATCGAGTTGATGATACCCTATCCACTAAGTCTCTAGTTTTAGATGGTGAGGCAAATACAAAGAAGAATGTTTCGAAAACTATTGCCAGTCACTATGATGTATTTGGCTTTATTTTGCCCATTCTGAATCGAGCACGGTCTTTCTACATAAATTAAAATGTGATTCGTCCTGTACCTGGGACTCCAAATTGCCGGATGCAGAAATTAAAGAATGGAAAAACATATGTCGACAGGCAAATTCCTCTCCCAGCCTCGGAATTAGAAGATTTGTTGGCCAGAGAAATGGAGAATATAAACTGATTGCCTTTACCGATAGCAGTAAGGGTATATACAGAACTGTTATCTTTATTCAGGATATCCAGTCATTAGAAGTGAACTTTGTTCTAGCTAAGAACCGTTTTGTGAACAAGCAATTATCTGGGAAGAGCATGCCTTCCCTTGAGTTTCAGGCCATTACTTTGGGTGCAGAAGTGTTAATAGATATCTATAAGGAATTAACTGGGCCCTCATGTGTTGAAGCAATCAACATCAAAGAACTCCATCTGTTTTCTGATAGCTTGGTGTCCTTATCCTGGATTAATTCCTATTGTTATAAATTAGATAAGATGCATAAACACAGCACCTTTATTCGTAATAGGTTAGAACATTTAAGTACCTTGTGTGAGACGCATCCTATAATATTTCAATTTGTTTCAGGTATTGAAAATCCAGCTGACCTTGTCACTCGTGTAGCTTCATATAAAACTACCGTTAAGTCTAATTTCCTATCTGGGCCAGTGTTTTTGAAAGAATCTGCTAACTTCTATTCAAGTCGTAGTGATATAATCAATATCATTGTACCAAACCCCAGTGCAAAACCAGTGGATGTTGTTTCAGAGAATTACAATCAAATTAATTTCGGCTCCACCGAAGAGGAATGTGCAGAACGTTTAGCTTCAACAGGCGGGTGTTCTGGGTCTTTCAAATCCGGCCAAATTACTACTGGTGCAGCCGGTAAGGGAGAACCGGAGCACTTGGTGACTGTAAACAGGTTTTCCAGTTTGTCTAGGCTTGTATCTGTTCATAGGTACGTGCTTAAGTTTATTGGGAACCTAAAATGCAAACTTTACTCGAGGTATCCTGAGAGGTATGGAAACCTGAGAGTTCTTGACGAAAACTTGTATGCCAAGACAATGAATTACATAATTAGAATAGAACAGCACATTTATTTTCCCCGAGATATTCAGGTATTTTGACAGTGATTCTAAGTTCGTTAAAGATATCCCAAACATTGTTAATCAACTCAATGTATATCCTGATAATGAGGGAATTCTAAGAGTGAAAAGCAAATTCTCAAGATGGAAAAATGATAAGAATTACAGATTTCCTGTTTTGCCTCCTAAGAATAGCTACATCACAAAATTAATTGTTTTAGATTTGCATGACAATTTTGGATTCCACACTGTTTCTCTGTTGTGAAACTCATCCTGCAAGAATACATACTTTGTAGAAAACTGAAGCAGAGAGCTATTAAACTAAATCAATCTCCCTACAGGTTGTTCAGACAAGAACCACCTAGTATTCCCTTTCGTACAATATTCATAGATCACATAGGCCCTTACTTTGTACTTTATAATGGCAAAAAGGTGAAAGTCTGGATTCTTTGCATAACTTGCCTTTGGTCGAGGGCTATTAATTTAAGTTTGTCTTGACATGACCTCAGGTGAGTTCATTAGAGCTTTACAGCTTCATTCATTTGAATATGAGTGCCGGAATTATGTTTATCTGATCTTGGCTCATCCTTAGTTGCAGGAGCTAACATAATTACTCACTTTCTGAATGATCCAGAAACCCAGAATTTTTTTGAAGAACAAGGAGTACGTCCATTAAATTTTGAGCAATATTTTAAAGGCCATCATCCTCTTGGGGGATTAGTAGAAATATGTGTGAAGATGGTCCGCCAGTTGCTTCATTGCTCAATCAAGAAAAATGTTCTTCAGTACAGAGATTTTGAGTTTGTGGTTTCACAAACTATTCACCTGGTCAATCGAAGGCCTATTGCTTTCTCGGAAGGTCTAAGAGATACCAGTGATGACGTAATTCCAGACCCTATTACCCCAGAGAGGTTAATACATGGCTTGGACTTAATGTCTTTGAATCTTATTCCAGCCATGCAGCCGCTTCACACTAGCAATGATCCTGATTGGTCTTTAAACACTGACCCTATTGATACCATAAGAACAAGTTATGAGAGACTGAAGATAGTGGGCACACATATGATAGAAACCTACATTGCAGAATTTTTGAATAATTTGATGACTCAGGCTATCAGTGATAAAAGTAGATATAAGCCGATTACCCACAAAAAATTACATGTAAGGGACATTGTACTTATAAAAGCGGAGAATTGCAAACCTACGAATTTCCCATTGGCAGTTGTTATAAGACATTAAAACTAACGTAATTGATGAAGTAACTGACGCTGTTCTGCTTAAAGGTAAAAACAGAGAGAGATGGTTCTACGCCACGTCACATCTTTAATCCCCATATTAACGCGCAAGGAAATGTCACAATCGAATATTAAAACATTGAAAGATCATATTTCTGTTAATACTACCGATCCCACGGTAAACCTGGGGGAAGTTACTGTGGAGAGGAAGTGGTGCATACATCCGAAGACAGCTTTTTGGGTGATTTCCTCTCAAGACGAGAAACGGCAGTTCAACAACTATAATTTCACTTATTAAACTCAATAGTTTTCTTTGTCTTTGGTTTAAATCCTCACTGTCAATTCATAATTTTTACCATATGGCGCCCGAACAGGGCTTTTTACCATAAGTCATATCTTTCGGTGAAACTTTACAATGACGAATGGAAATATAAAGATCTCAGAAGTTTTTTGATACTATTTAGCATTTGCAATATTTGGAATGCAAAATTATTTTCTTCTCTTAAGTTTTGCGTTTGGCTGTGTGTTGACTTAATTGTGTCAATATGAATATTTCTATTTCCTTTTTTTATAGTTATCTTTGGTCATAAAGATTTCCTTGTTCAGATTTTTCTGGCGTCGCTGAACTGAACCCAGACTTGAGTGCATACCATTTTGATAACAACCATGACCTGATTTTTCTATTTATAACTGGAACATCGAGCAAAGACAGAGTTACTTGATCAACAATTCGGCGGGTCAGCCTCCATCTAGAATTTCAGGGTCACAAGTATGACTTTCCTGCACAGCAGGGTTTTACTGTAGATTTATAATTAGATTGAATATGAATAACATTGCTTTAAGGATTTGTTTTTCTTTTCAAATTAAACGCTGTAATCCTTATACTAATGATTCTATATGAGATTCGCAATAAAAAAAAAAAGTAAAGGTATTCGATACAATATCTCGAAATTTTTCTTCCTTGGTGCTTTCTGTCCCCGACACCGTCAGGTTGGTCAGCAACAGTGTCTAGTCATTTTGTGTCGCCTTCGGCTACTAAAGGAGTAGCGTATTTGATATACTTCCGTCTCATATTTCTGCTAAGAGTAAATTTATTGGCTTCTCTGACCATTGTATCTCTACTATTAATATTCTTGTTTGCAGGCTCATATTTAATGAAAACCATAGATCGTGAGTCTACAGGTATAATGGTGTCTACTAACTTCCTGATATCTCATCAAGAAAATTAATCACTCAATCATCACTTGAATGGCATTTCATGTCTACCTTTATGTTCGATGTGGAGAAATTTGTGGAGGTTTTTAGTAATCAGAAAATATACGAAATTTATCTCTAAATAATGAGCCACGTAGGTAATGTTATTTCAGTGGAGCTTGGTATTCTCATCTAGACAAATCATAACTCTGGATTGCATAACAACGTTTAGATGGGTTAAGTAATCTATTTTTCATTCAGTAATAATATGTTATAGCGAGTAAAAACTCTACATTTATAAAAAGTGCTTAGGCACTTTTCAGTCAAGCTGAAATATTTACCAAAAACTATCAGTCACCAGACCAAGGTATTTGAAAACTAATAACAACGCTTTATTTTCAAGCTCTTCAAGAAATCAGAGACCAGCTTTAAATAAGAGTTGGACTCCATATGATGAAGGATGCACATCGTAAATAAAAGGAGGGTGGGCATAACCAGAATGAATACGACCTGGGTATTGGCTTTTCATATTCCCCTGCATTTCTTTTATCACTAAGTCAATCTCAGAACGTTGAACTTGAAGGTCGAGGACTCTCGTGTGTTTCATTGAAGTGGGGCATAATGGCACAGCAAAGGGAATGAAACGTCATAAAGGAAAACAGCAGAAACTCGATTTAGCCAAATGGGCCCATGAGGCCATACTGGAATGTCAAGAAATTCGAATAAGATTTTTGATGTCATTGAAAAGGAATCGCACCAAGAAAAGCGTTACGATAACGATTTCTTGAATATGGTGACATTCATGAAGTTTATATATATATATATATATTATATATATATATATATATATATATATATATATATATATATATATATATATATATATAACATAATATATATATACATCCTGGAGTCTTCATGACTTAAGATGCTATAGTCCAATGAACGTTTCTTCAGGAGCTGGAAGAAATGATTCCAAAGACAGATTCTGATCCATTTTGGAGTTGAAGATGACCTGACAGGATCCTGGAGTCTTTAAGCATTTAAGAAGACTGTATATACCATTGGACTTTTTTCCATGAATGTGTCAGGAGCTGAAGACTGATTCAAAGGATCCTGGAGTCGTGAACACGCCTTCAAACCTTTTGCACTCCAAGAACGTGGGCTTCCCTAGCTCTTGGAGAGGAAATCAGAGATGAAATTCTTTGGAATTCCCAGAAGCCTTTTGAAGAATAGCTTCATAAGATCCTGGAGTCTTTAAGAATTTAAGATGTTATAAACCAATGGGTATTTCTCCAGGAATGCTTTAGTAGCTGAAGACTGCCTCAAAGGATCCTAGAATCGTGAGGACATCTTCATGAATTCTAGAAAAAACGGCCATTGTATTTACAATGGCAATTTCTCTAGAATTCTTGATAAAGGCTGCCGAAACGTGGAATTTACGTCATCAACGGCTAATCTGCTCTACATCTTGATCAAGTGTGGAATTTGGGATCCGAGCATTAATAAATTCCACATTTTGTAAAAGGGATGTTGTATGTCGATTAAAATATAATAAATGGTAATAAATAATTAATGTGAGTGTCTTATTATTTATTTTTTCCCATGATATCTTTATAAAAATGACAATAATTGTAAAGTCTATGGAAGTGTGGATGCTATGAGACTATATATAGCAAAGACCGGCCAGCTTTGCAGCTAAGCCCCGCCTACTGATTACGTCATGACCATTCCTTGAAGCTGATTGGTTGGAAATAGTTTTGAAAAGTTGGTTAATCTGTGGTTCTTCTAATCTTGATTTATTTTGTAATGGTTGTTTTACCGAACTAAAATACGTTGTGCTGATTATCAAAGTGAAACTTTGTATGATCCCCTGAAATAAAATCATAATACACATCTCCCTAAAAATAGTAAAAAAGAAGAAAATGTGAATGAAGTCAGAAGTGTGCTGTGTTGTTGCAATGTTGTGTTTCGTAAATGAGGTTCACCTGAATACGGAGGTGACACTGGGAATGTCTGCGTTCGAATCGGTGTACTTGAATCACTGGACAATAGTCATTACAGTCTGATATTATTAAGCGTGTTCATCATTCTAAATTTAAACACAAAGACTCTGATAGAGCTGTGCAAACTGGTATCTCATATTGATTTCAGGAAAATTTTACTACATTTGCAGTCTTAAAATCGATTTCATTCGAATCGTTTATAAATCCGGAGGAATGACAAGCAGTGGCTGCTCTTTATAAACCAGAAGATACCTTTGTTTAACAAACAAAAAAAAGTTACGCCGTACAATTCATGTTGGATATAAATTGCTGTGAATTTTCTTAAGGTCCTTAAACCCTTTCGAAATAATAGGGTATTAAAAAAGGACGTAGACCTATAAGTTCCTGTCTTTTTGTCGGTTTATGCAGCTTATGACGTTTGGATTATAGGCCTACCTTTTATTCAGCTGTTTTATTGTGGTTCTTGTTGTGGTTATTCTTGTTTTTGTTGCTGCTGTTATGGTGCTTGTAGTGTCTTCGAAAATTTTTCATATGGTATCCTAGCATTGCAGAATAAACATAGACTTATTCATAAAATACTGGCGCAGAGAAATATCTGCCTACTCTTGTTTACTGAAATTTAGTCATTTGTTTTAATTAAAAGTAATCGAGATCTTTACTATTAGTATAGTCTGCGTTAGAATATTCGTCTAACAACAGGGAGAGAGAGAGAGAGAGAGAGAGAGAGAGAGACTGATTCTACAAGAATGACTCCAAAACTAAGTGATTCATTGGCTACTCACAGACCGGTTTGGATCATCTCATTCATAACTTTTCAGCTATCATATATTTTCCTAATTTGTCAAGTATGTTATGATGCCTTTCTATCGTGGCCTTCATTTTCATAGAAATGCTACAGCAGCCTTATATTTACTCGCCAGGATAATATAATCTGTTATCCCTTTAGTAAATATAATTTCAATATAATTCATTGAAAGCAGTTTGATAGTTGTGTGTAAGGCTGAGACAGTCCTAAGATTTGGCCAGCCACGCATGTATGTGTATATGCTCTTACTTATATACGTGTACATTCCACTTTATGCATTTACATTATATATCGTGTAGTTGAAACTACCATATTAATTAAAAGCTTCTCTATTTCCAACAGATACAGGTAGAAGACTATTTGCAATAAGAAATTGACGTGTAGGCTCATGCCATGTTATTGTCTCAATATATAAGAATTTTATATGTAGGGATGTCTTGATAGTGCTTCAAAATATAAGAATTTGATGTATAGGCCTATGTCCTGACATTGCCTCAAAACATAAGAAATCGACAAGTAGTCCTATGTCCTGTCATTCCCTCAAAATATAAGAATTTAACGTGTAGGCCTATGCCACCCCCCTCCCATTGCCTCAAAATATAAGAATTTGACGTGTAGGCCTAATATCTCAAGGATATTATGATAATTAATACCGTAACGTCGAAACAGGCTGTATAAGTCTATGCTTCATTTCAATTATTGTAGTCTATCTCGGATCGCTTATGCAGGCCAACACCAATGAAAAAAAAAAAGCATGATGCGTATGTAGTTAGGGTGCACAGACAAAATAATCCAAAATCATCATAATGATATAAAACTTTATATATCTTTTATCGGAGATATCAATTGCATACTTCACAACTCCGGGAACTCTAAGCTGTGGTTTCATGATTCATGCACGAAACTCAACATCACCGAACAGAGTCAAAACCATACTGGTAATCATTTGGACTGTTAACTAGTGTGACGTCATTCTCCCTTCGAGAGCTAGCCAATCATAAGCGTGCAGTGGGTGGGGATGAGCTGCAAAGTTAGTTGGACTCTGCTGTAATTGTTTGTACTATATGACCGAAAGGTAAACAGGGCTGGTGCTGCCTGTAGACTTTTGCTGACTATTATTAATAGGATTATTTTTGCTGTGGGTATTGGTATTGGTATGGTTATGGGTATGGTATGAGTATGGATAGGAGTATGGTATGGGATTATGTTCATATATGGGTTTGGTGTGGATATGGTACGGATATGGGTATGGTGCAGATATGGGTATGGGTATGGAATGGGTATGGTACAGATAGGGTTATGGGTTTGGGCATGACACAGATATCGGTATGGTATGGATATGGGAACTAGCAAATGCAAGTGATAGCGAGCATCTGCTAGTATATATATATATATATAGTATAATATATATATATATATATATATATATATAATATATATATATATATATATACATATCATATTATATATATATATAGTATATATATATATATATATATATATAATATACTCACCAGTAACTGCTCTTATGAAACTGGACAAGTTATCATTCAGAAGCTTTCTATAAGAAAACTTACATTCCTTTATTAATCTTTGTCGAAAGACAAAAGCCATTGTTCATGGCAGTAACAAAAGCATTGTTGTCTTTATTGCAAATGTTTGCAACTTCTTCGATCATTTTCTCAATTGAAACTACTGCATTTACCATTGTTATATATTGTTCTTCCTCAGCGGAGTTTCTTCAAATTCCATTGTGTTAATTTCTAAAGAAGTTGTTTGGAAGGAGAGACAGTACCATAGAGTATGTATTTGAAACTAGTAGTCTTTCAAAAATTTTTCAGTCAGTATATTTTATTGAAAAGCTATTCTTGATTTTAAGAAAAGTATTTCTAATATTCATCTTAAGAAATTTTATTCCATAAAATGTTTATTCCTCAGTAATATTAAAGAAATAACAAAAATAAAATCACCGACAATGATTGATTTTTTCATTTGCAATATGCCTTCATTATTTCAGTTGTTCGGCATAATAAGAACGCTTCAAAATTCCCCAAAAAATAAGTCTCCGGTTAATTCTATAAAAACTCACATAGCTTTTTCATGAACATACTCAGGCATTGTCATTGTATAATGCCACTGGTATTGCTACAGATCAAATTCTAGTGACGAAAGTAAAGGAATATCCCTTGAAGCACAATTCTTGAAGAGCTGGCTGGACAAGTGTCCAAGGACAGTATATATAATTGAAACCAATTGCTAATTTAGTTATTTTCTAAATTCTTTGCTCTTGCTAATACTACAGAGCAAATAGATATCAATATAATCAATTTAGGAATTATGACGTCAGATTAATCATGTTCCTTTGTAATATTTTGAGGTATTTAGAGAACAATAATGAATAACTTGTCATTTACATCCATTTTAATTTTAATTTAGTCAAATTTCTTTACATGATAAATTCCTTTTGGTGAGAAGTGTTCTTCAGTTTCAGAAAAATATTCACATTCCGTTCAGTATATTTTCTGCCTTTCCAATGAATTTCACAAATGCCAGAAATATTAGGTACACATTTTCAGTAATTTGTCTGTGCATTTATGATTTTTAAGATTGTAAAAATCATTTTTGTCATCCTCTTTGCGTGCTGTTAGCTTCTGTGGCACTGACCGTAAAAAGAAAAGAACCTTTTCTTGCCACTTACAGTTCTTTTAAATAGTGATGAGTAATGTTCATAACAGTATTCAGAACTAACTTGTATCCCGTAAATATATGTGTATCAAAAGCATTACCTGTGTGTGAATTACTTTACTATATATTACCAATTTGCTAGTGTCTAGTCGAACTTACTACCTACATTGTAATCTAGTACCTTAATCGAGGAAGTCTGTTCAACGAAATTAAATTTTACCTTTAGAAAAATTAGAACTTAGATTGTCAAGCAACTATACAGCAATTTTATTCCCTTGCCTCTTAGCCAGTTATTTAGTAAAGGCTTATGAAATGGAACTAACATATTCCAGTTATTTTTCGCGTGACTTAACAATTGAAGGTTTTTTGGGAAAAATTATCTCGTCTCCACAGTTTAATTACTTTTATTTTCCTCATTTGCAAGTTTTCATGTACAGTGGCGCTAAAGCGCCAGTCAGTGTAAGTCTTTCATTTATTTTAAGTTGTACATGTACAGCTCCTTTAGTATTCTTGTTAATGTACATAAGTTTTTTATTTGCAGTTATTTAATTATGTACAAGATATAGAGTTTTCTTACCATGGTAAGAAATCTTGACTATCACATCGATAACAAATTAATGATTCTGGTTCCTGTCATTTTTTTTGTCTTGAACATGTTCTTCAGCCAGTTTGAAGATAAATTCTAATTACATAAAGCAAAATAATACTTTTGTTTCAATTCCGAGTTTCACATTTTACCTTTGACTAAATTATTAACTGGCTTATTTTAGCTTTTAATGACTATTTTGAGCTATTTCTGATGTTCTGGTATTCAATAGGTTGGTTACCTCTATTCGAATATTAACCTCATACATGAACTGTTGACTATACTATATTTCAGGATGCTTATGACTGAAAACCGTTAATGATACTGACCCGTGTTATTCTGGTGCTAATAAATGTCATTAAACTGAAGACCAAATTTAATTTGTATATAAGTTAATCTGCTTAAGATTTTCAGCGTCTGGTCCATTTTGCTTATATTTAAGCCAGTCTCCCTTTGCTGGTAGAGTTCCATTCATTTAGTGCTATGTTCACTACTGATTTTTTTCTGATTTACTCAAGGATTTGAGTATTGATTTATTGATTCATTTAATATATGATCACTGTATTTTCGCCACCCAAGACTTATTTATATATAAATGATCACTGCATTTTCGCCATCCAAAACTTACTTATGTATAAATGATTACATTATTTTCGCCACCCAAACTTACTTATATATAAATGATCATTATTTTCGCCACCCAGATCTTTTTCCCTCGAGAATTCTAGTATTCAGAGGTTCTGGCTTTCATAGCATAACGCGCAAAACATCCATTAACATCAGGTTTCTAGCACCCCAAAAGCATGCGCCGCTCACAGTGGACTCAGGATTTTTTCATCTTTTTTAAGAGAAGATTCTTGCACGTAATCTGCTCATTCAAGGATGATTTCCGAAACTGACTATGCTTATCAGATAGGCGCGTTTTCTTAGAGATTTCTCGTTGTTTTGGCTATAGATTTGAAATATTTTCAGGCTTCTCTAATAATCTATAGATTTCTATATGTACTGTAAAATAGTTGGTGTTCAGGCATTATACTGGTATACTTGAATTTATGTGATATTTTCATTTTGGGTCCATATTTTCGCTAATGATACGTCTTATCTCCTTTTTTGAACCTTCTGTGACGAGAGTTGTTGTTATGCCAAGCCACTAGTTCCCAACCTTTGTCACTTGAGGGACCCCTAAGACAATTTTCTCACCCCAAGGAACCCATATATATATATAATATATATTATTATATAGTATATTATATATATAATAATATATATATATATATATATATAATATTATTAAGTAAGCATTCGTAATAATTACTTTTAGTAAAACTGAGGAAAAAACTAGCACAATAAAAAAATAGTCAGCCTACGATTTCTCAAGGTATGGGGATGGCTGTGCTAAGCTAAATAAATCAGTCTTTCTCTTTTAGTAGTGGTTCCATTCATTTCATAAAAAAACCACGTGAAATGACGCCAAAAATCGATGTAATCTGATGGACGTCAGAACTGCTTCAGATTCTTTCTATTTGGGAATAAGTCTTTGTAGTGATAAGTTATCCTAAAATCTGAAGAAATCGAGAAGTTGAAAGGGCACTGTGGTAATTGCAATTACATATACATCAAGTAAAAATTGACTATAACAGATTCACATCAGCCGTGAATCTGATGTCTAGGCCATTCCCTTACGACGCTCCTGATTGGTTGTTGATAAGCCAATCACAGGGCTGGAAACTCTTAGTCTCGCTTGAGAGTTAAAATAGGCAGGGTGTATGTTCGACCTCTTTCAAAAATTATAACTTTCATTACACCTCAGTTTTACCAGCAGAAAAGGAGTTTTTCCGAATTTCATCACTAAACATTTTCAAGCTAATGATTTATGGATTATAATGATATAAAAATTATGAAGAAAATCGTAAAAAGGAATAATGAAAGGGATATAGGAGGACTGATTGTAGGAAAGGAAAATAAATGGGATTATATCCTGAATAAGGTAGCATCTAAATAACGATATTTTTCATACAGAGATTTTCACTTTAAGATATGAAAGGGTGATGATGATAATGATAGTGACGATAACGAAGTCTTAATCTTCTTTTTCTCCCAAAAGACTTCTTCTATAGAGGAGCGTGACCATGATGATGACGTCATCGAGTGATCACGTGGGCAATAGCTGACTACACGAAGAGAGAGAGAGAGAGAGAGTGAGAGATTAATATTCTTAATCTTTTGCTTGTTATCTTCAAATTGATAGCCCTACCCATAATTTTTTTGGTAGCATTGACTTTCATTACAATTAAGCTACGAAACTGTATGAAACACAAGACGATAAATGAAGAATGCACTGCGATTTCATGTAAGGAATGAAAGAATATATTTCATACTAAAAATTTCATGTTTATTTCACAATACATATTTTAGCATTAAGTTTACTAACGTATATAATTCTTGTATCTATAATTTATAATCCTTAAATCATTGTCTTGAAGATGTTTAGTGCTGAACATCGGAAACACTCCAGCCTGCCTACAGTCAGGGCACTATTTAGGAAAACCTTACAACTACAGGCATTATGTGTTAATTTTTGTCGTCCAGTGATTTTTCACAATTTGGGTGTGCTGAATCCAAATCTGCTGCGTGACATTTGGTATTTTTTGTGTTTAAGGCTAGATAGCTAAAAACAAAATGGGTGCCAAAATATAAATTTATACTTGTAACTTCTATACTATTTGCACTAAAAAGAAATTTAAGAAGTGGAATCAGACTAAGTTTTATGTCGGGTTCTAGAGTATTAGAACCTTTATGCATTTGAAAGCCATTTACATAACGAAATCCAGGATGGTGGCTCAGTAAGCTAAAATCGAGATGGGTGACAAATTTTCATTTAGTACAATTTGTACTAGAAACACGTTTAAATAGTAGAATACTACTCATTTTTTGGGTGAGTAATTCAAAAAGTTTTTTTTTTTTTTTTGCAGTAGGAAATTTGGATTCAGCTCACCTAAATTGTGTAAAAAATACATCCAGGATGGTAAAATCTAACACCAAATGCCTGTTGTTGTAAGATTTTTTGAAAATTGTGCCCCACAGTATCAACATTGTTTTTTTCATTCAAAGCAACAATAATTTTGTCTCCAATGGAAGCTACAAGCCAAATGAACTTGAGGTAATCTAAACCTGTTACTTACAAGTTACATAGCAACAATAACCCCATCTTCTCTCCTGTACCTTATAGCACTTGTCATTGCATTTGCATAGGCCAGTGGAAGTCATGTTGGCCTTCCTGCAGCCACATCTATGTGTTACACAGTTCCCTGAACAACTGCATCTCACTACATCAAGGCAACCCTTTGGAACAGGCAGCAAAGTTACAAGTTTTGGTTTCAAATGGCCTTCTACATTCATCCATCCACACTGTTGGCCGAGGTATTACTGGCTTCTTTTCTGTGGCCTTAAACCAAATCCTTGTTTGCAGATGGGCCCTCATTATGAGCAACCTCTAAGCATCACTGGTAGGCGGCAATTTTTCAGGATCAACAACTTTTTTTAAAAGGATCACCCACACTTCATCAGCAGAAGCTGCCTGTGCAGCAATGTACACGTTGCATATGAACAATTCACATCTCTGTATAGTTTCCTCTATCAAAGTATCTCTTCCAAGGTGCAACAAAAGCTCCGGGCTATCCAAGTAACGTCAGAAAGCAGCCATTTTGATATTACCAGAGAGATATGATATTGTGCCCAATCCAGTGATTTCATGAAATACCAACAATGATGATGTGACTTCCTCAGACATATTTCAGCTTGTTATAATGGCTTTGATTTGGATGAACTTGGATGCTGAGCTTGTTCCAGCTTTCATGCAGACCTGCTTATTTTGCATAGCTGGTTTATGCCCAATAAGAAGGAGTAAGACATCAGTGTCTCTGGACCACACCACAATGTTTGATGAATGGGTATGTAAGCAATGCAAAATCTGCTTCTTCCTGCGTGCTTGACAGACCAGTTAGATTCAAGTTTTGTGCTAGACCACAGGCAGTGATAACACACTTTTCCTCTTAGGCAAAATCCATCAACATGCAAAAGATAGAGTGCAAGATCTGCTTTATTTTGAGGTTCGCTCAGGAAGCTGTTCCAATCCTGAGGAAGTGGTACATCATCATTTTCAATTACTCTCCATTGCTGGCCGCTTTGCCCCCTTTGACCTAGTTCCATCTTGAATTGATGACTGAACGTATCTATTAAAAGCAACATAAATTCTTGCACATCGTCCTCCATGCTGAAAGATACACTCACAATATGATTTAGTAAATTCACCAAATGTTCTGATCTCAAGTGACTGGTTTTCCAAGGGCAACAAATAAAGCTTGGCAATCAACTACTATATTGTATATTTTGGTACATCATACTGGTTGCTACATGTTGTTCTTAGTAATAGTATATCCATCAAAAGATGCGTTTGCCCTTCTTTAAGGCTGCCATCTGTCTTAGCTAATGAGAGTGGAATGGGCAAAAGTTCATGTTTTAGGATGCCATCCAGATCTACATATTTTCCTACAGCATAGCATATCATAAGCCTTTGCAACACAGATCTATCAGCCTTTATAGATGTTTTGCTATTTGATTTCTTCACTTCATATAATTTTGCAAATGTTGCAGGGATACTTCTGACCATAGAATGTGGAATTTTTCATGATCTGGAGCATCTGTAGGTGATAGCAACCTTTCCTGCACAAATTATTTCAGCTGATGCATACCAAATTTTTTGACTACCAACATGGACCTTTGAATTTCCTCGGTAGCTTGATCCTTTGTGACACAGTTCATTAGTTCCACAAAGTCAGTTGAAAATACTCCGAAAGAAGCAAATTTCTGGACAACTTTATCATCATCTCAGTCAACTTTTATCTTCCTTGACAGACTTGACTCCTTGTGACTAGAAAACTGGTCTATGTCAATATCAAACTTTTTCTTTGTTTTTTCAGATATTTGGGACCTTAGGTTAAAAGATAGACTCCATCCACTTTAATGCTGTTAAGCTCTTTGTGTTGCCAGCTATCCCTACCAATTTTACCTGTATTGTTTAACTATTCTAAACTTTGGTCTGGATCAACCAGGTTGAATTTAGCATTGCCCCTTTTAACTACAAAATTTCCATCCAGGAACTAGGAGCATGTTTATTTGGGCCAAGTACACTGAGCCCCACTTGGCATAATTAGTATGACCAAAACAGTGAAAAAAAGGCAACATTCTTCTGAATGTTATAAAACTGGAAAGAAAATACAATATATGCTGGAAACCATTTGGTTAGTTGCCATTTTGTTTTTAAGGTCAAAATTCTCTTCTAGTATAAGAAGAACATTATATTTGAATTCCTTACCTAAAATTAGACTGAATCTACTACATAGACTTATATTAAGTGCAAATAGTAACGAAATTATGAGCATAAATCGCTAATTTGGCAGTTATTTTGTTTCTGGCTCTCAAGCATTAAAAACAAAATATAGAGAATGTCATCTGACAGATTTGGATTAAGCATAACCAAATTGTGTAAAAAACACTGGATGACAAAATCTAACACAAAACGCTTTGACTACTATGCGATCTCTCGAGGGAGAATGAGTTTGCAAGCCTGTGATTGGCTTATCAACAGCCAATCAGGAACGTCGTAAGCGAATGGCCTAGATAGATGCACGGTTGATATGAATCTATTATAGTAGGTTATAGACACATACTACACTCACATACACACACACACACACACACACGCACACACATATATATATATATATATATATATATATATATATATATATATATATATATATGTATATATATATATATATATATATATATATATATATATATACTTACATACACACTTATGTACTATGTATGCAGATGTACTTACGAGCATGTCTTGTAAAACTAAACCACAGAAATCGGATCCTAATATATACCCAGTGTTTATATATATATATATATATATATATATATATATATATATATATATATATATATATACATATATATTATATGTATATATTATATATTATACATGTACATGCATAAAACACGTTAGAAAACATAGGGGGCCATTGTACAGAAGCCTACAGTTTCTCAACCTAACGCATTTTGTAAAGACTTGGGGAAACTAATACTCACGGTCTGTGACCGCTCAATAGAGAGTCCACTTGAAGGAGATAAGTGGTTTAGGAACAGCAGTTGGAGGTACTCCGGGGACCTCAGATGGCTAGCAGGGGAACATTGTTGAAAAAGGTGAAAATCCGTCGGGAGGAAAAAAGTTGAAACGACGAAAGAGAGAAACATAGAACGAGAAAGAAAGAAAGAGTGTGTGGAGAGATGAAATGTATGTAGCTGATAAAAATCAAAATGACAAAATTTAGAAACAGATACATAGAGAAGAATATGAATTAATTGTTTTATTTCTTTAAAAGCTCAACATATGAATTAATTGTTTTATTTCTTTAAAAGCACAAACACTCTATGCGCAAAATTTTTATTAAATCTAATCTATCTCTTGATAATAACAAGTAGTCCGTTTGTAAACTCTTTTCTTACTTTGTGCATCCGGAGCAAATAGACTTTTTAGAATGGATGGGAAGCAAACAAGTATAAAGGGCATTTCTGACAGGAAATATCAAAAAAGGGATTCCTTTGGTATGTATTTTCAGAAAAATATCTTCACTAGTTTTATTGATGTCTGTACCTGGGGTTGAATGTAGTTATTTTTGTTTTTCCTCAAACAGCTGCCAAGAAACTGATACACTTAGGAGAACTGAGACACGCCCTTTTCAAGCACTGCCAAAGTACCCACATGACCTCAGGTTACGGAAAGGATAACCATGCCTTGTCAGACACGAAAAACTACTAACCCTAACTAGGTTATGAACTTGATCATATATTACAGAAATAAACAAACATCTAGCCTCCTAAAGAAGAAAAACTTAGTGTCATCCTTGCATGACACCCACCAAAGTAAATAAATACATAAATAAATAAATAAATCCGCCATCCTTGATGCCTCCCAGTAATGACACAGCATTACACTGAGATAATCACAAAAGTGGTTCTCCAATGGATTTTGTATCACATTCAAGAAGGTGCCAACAGGAGGTATAAAAAAAATAATGCCAAACAGGTTTGCAAGGGCGTTTTAGGCACCATAAACGTCAATAACAGTGCGCATGGAAGCTGCTCCTTAGATATCATCAGGCACTGCATATATTGATGCATAACCGTAGCCAACAGACATTAGAATACTTCCAAAGCATGCATCAACATCTCGCCACAACACTGCCGATCAGGACAGTGGTACCCTAAATAAAACATCCTGAGGAACCATTCACTAAGGACACCCAAAACCACCCACCTGTCAAATGGTCAATGAGATGCATCCTAAAACCCTCAGCCATGTAATCGGCCACATGTCTTTCGTGTGAGTGGCACCAGCCAATCAGCACTGAGCACTAATTTTCGTGATATTAATCATTGGCGCCACATTTTCGTTGGTTGCCACCACTTTCCTAGGGTTAGTAGTTTCATTTCAATTTGTGAAATTATTATATGAAAACCTAGCAAGACGTTATATATGTCCCATGTTTCTGTAATTGTACATTTTTCTGTGTAAGACTAAAATCTTTATCTTTGAACTTAACACAGTCGCTCTATGAATTTAATGGCTAAAGTTCATTAAATTCGATAACCTTCTCCCACAGAAAAACCAGTGGCCAGAGAAACAAAGATTTTGATAAACTATATTAAGCTGATGTAGTCATGTCTAAAAGACGGTCTACTTCTCATCGATTATTAATAGTAAAGAATTCTGATGAGAATGATGGTGATGATGCGTAAGCGGTAGTAAACAGATCAAGAAAATTTTCCTAGATTGTAATGGTTGTATGTGAAAAGTTGGAACTAACATAAGAAACGTATTGCAAACCTCAGATATAATTGTGAAATAATTAATGATTAGTCAATAGAACACAAGCAAACTTGTAACGTGAGCCAATTGAAACTATCAGATGAGAATAGTGACTCGATACTTTATGTATCATTACAGTCTCCTTACACATCGAAGTATCAACATATAAAGCATTATAAGGAAAATGTTTTCTCATTTTACTTTAGTGGGTAAAGACATATGGCAATGACAGTTTTAACATATAGCCCAATAAATAGGAAAATAACTAAAAAAAAAAAACAATAAATTGATAATGAAGCATTCTGTAAGAAGAAATTAGGGTATTTTCTTCAAGTTGAGAACTGAAAAGAGAAATAAAGAAGAAATAAATGCCCTGTTAACAATCGAAGTTCAATATATTTTTGTTTGACTGAAGAACGTGATGAATAAAAGAAAGGAAATGCACAAAGTCGTTTCTTCTTTAATCATTCAAAAGGAAAGAATTGTCGAAAGAAATTTCAACTTAATCCTCCTATCCAAAACTGTCAACTCTTATTTTCTTTCATCTTTGCCAAGCTACTATATATAATCAAATTTCAAGAAATCCCCTTGACATCTTAACAGAAAACAAACTCGTTGAGAGAGGAAGTGAGCAAGAGAATCTACAATAGACAAAAACAAAGTTAATGAACTTGTAGAGGCTGGGAGTAGCTATGGAGGCCCGTAGACTGCCCGCACACAAAACGCTTTAGTGGAAGGTGGCTGGCCACTAAGTGGTCAGCCACCTAGCTGCCAGCTGATAATATCAGATTGTATTGCAGACAAAAAACTATTTGTGGCAGCCTCAGATGAACTTCCTAACAGTATCATCATCGATAAGTTGAAGTTGCGCTTTGCTGCTGAAGAGAAAGAATATGAAAAAGATACATAGACACAAAAGTATTGGGTACATCCGATAATTAGCCAAAGACCACTATGGAGTAAGTACCACATATTATTTGAAGAACTGGAGTTTTACCCTGAAAACTTTTACAGCTATTTTATGACGAGTAAAGAAACATTGAATGATCTGCTTACTATAATTGGACCTAAAATAGATATCCCATCAGGACAGAAAAATGAGGAAATGAGTGTCAGCTGAGAAAAGCCGGCAGTGTTTTTAGTGTAAGCACAGAACCCTAATTGCATATTGTGTATATTTTCTTAGCAATACATAATTCAGCATTCTCGTGGAAGTTACTTAAAAATGACATAGAATAACATTTATTAAGGTGATAAATTAAAATTTAACTTATTTGCTGCAAGAAGAGTAGAGAATACTACACATAATATCTAGCCTAAGTTCAATGCACCTCCTACTGAAAACAAGAAACAAACCATAATTCCTTCTTGCTCTGATCTCTGAAGACAGGTAATTTCAGACCAGATATATGCAAAACAACTAACTTGAATCTATATTCTGTTGCTAAATAAAACAACCGAATTCATTGTTTATGCAAAACTGATTATGAGATTTCAAATAGTTCCGTGACAGTCGAGTTGACCTCTCTCCCATTCAATCACCCACTGAGCGAAACTGAACTACTTCAAAAAAAAAAAAAAAAAAAAAAAAAAAAAAAATATTTCGCCTGTGCGCACTGATTTGAAATAACGGTTTCTATCCCCGCTACTAATGGTGAGCCACTGTTGTTTGGCCAAGAAAATAGAACCAGTAGCTACTTTGTATCCACTATTTTAGTGTTGTCTACTTTTAGTGGCTCATCTACGGTCTTCCATACAAACACGGGGCTCATTCTATTTTTTCTTTTAATTTTTTTTTTTTAGTAGCCGGCCACTTATCGGTCTCCACTATCCCAAGAAAGTCTCTTGTCTGAGGGCAGCCTTAATTGCTATAAAGACCAGTCCAATGAAAACTTTACATTCTAGTTGCTTTGTACCTATAAATAACTTGCCTGATTTATCAGGTTCTTCTAAAGCTCAAAATCTGGACAGGGTACAGAATTAAAGAATGGGGTGGTGGGTGTTGACGTGGGGGGCGGGGGTTATACCTAATTCTAATAAAAGGTTCCTTCGCCTTGAACTTTGAATAGAATGGATCCCTAGTGACTAGTTGACTTGTTACCAAGATGTGCTTCCAAACATAACAGTATTTGATTTTTAACCATCTATTACCACATGCATATTTTTTTCTTATGACAGTCCCATGACATCGTATTCATAATTTTTAATTAGATGTTTCGAATAGCATAGCCCTTTCATATATTTCAGGTAATTTAGAAACTTACAGGCAGAATTATCCATTTGCCGTTTCACTAAACATTTTAAACCTTCCAGTAACTGTTATATCAGTTTTCTTTTATTACTAAATTACAAAAGACATTCACATCTTTATTTCAAGATATAGCATTAGTCTTTTTAGCATTCATCATCATATTATACTTTGTATCTTAAACTAACTGTGTAAGCGCGTTGAAAAAGAAAAATCAAGTACTTCTTCACGTAACAAATCAGTAAATATTCAATCCTCTGTAAATTTTTCTGTATCACGAAGGAATTAAAAGTACGTCATAATGGAAATATATTAGTATACCATTACATACAATGGGAAAAATAGATGGATTTGCTAAGGTAATAATGGGAATCAGGCAGTTGCCAAAATTGCATTAATTAAGAAATATTTTTCGTATAAAAAGAATTGGACTAAGGCGCGCGCCCAATGTCTCGCCATCTTAACGAGAAGGGCACCGCCATACTAATCTTCTTTTAGGAAAAAAATAAGTAAAATTAAAGGGTTAATTGACGTTGAGTCAAAACGAGAAATTTTCGAAGCCAGAACGTCTTCTACTTTCAACTTCCCAAAGGGAGACTTGTTCCTCCGGTAAGAAATATCGATTTCATGTTGGATAAAGGAAAGGAAGAAAAGAAGAAAAAAAGTGAATGGAATGGATTAGGAGTAACAGCAAGAGTGAAAGGAAAAGGAAGGCACGGAAAAAGAAAACCATTTAAAGATGGACTCTCCATCTTCAAGAAATGTCACAGGAGATACGCCGGTTGAGACTCGTTCAAACACTTTTAATCATGTGTTTTTGAAAAAATTAAGAAACAAAAATATTAAAGATGTCCGGACAATAGATGCATTTATGAATTTGAAAGAAAATAATTAGACAGTTTTAAAGAAAGACAATTTTTATTTCTCACAAAAATTTCTTGAACACCAAAAGCTCTGCTTGCCATTAAGAATATATCTGATATATTCTTTCGAGCTGCTTTATAGAACTCTTTTGTAAAAAGAATATGCAGTATTCATTTCAAAATTATGTAAAGGGGCATTATCTAATGTGGCAATATAGCATTAAGGTAGGTAACAGTTGAAGAAAAGCTCGACTTTTTACTACAGAAGTTCTGATAAGATTTATAATGTCAATTATATATATATATATATATATATATATATATATATATATATATATATATATATATATATATATATAGTATGTATGTGTGTGTGTGTGTGTGTGTGTGTGTGTGTTATATAAAAAGAGGGATGTATTCAGACAATATGTTTAAGACACCGCTGTAAAGTGATGTGCTGTGACATTTCTTAAAATATAGGAGTCATCAGCTTAGTTTCTCTTTGGAGACACCGTGCAGTCCAAGTGACAAGACATCTCAGCTTAGGAAATGCTGATGTATCTCACTGGGTGACATGATGTCAAAGTTGCTGTCTAGGCAGATCAGTGCCACGTCCTGTCACTATGGGCGGTTGCAGAGATGCCTTCTGAAACTGGTTATAGACGGTTTCAGGGGTGTGAACAATGTGTGTGAGTTCGTGCGCACGTGCAAGCTTTTTCCCTACATAACGAGTAAGTAAGATTACCAAGAGGGGAGATCTGTACAAGAAAGGCGAAGAGGCAAGATGGCTTCTTCCAAAAGTACATTTTGAGAAGTGTGTGTGAATATTGTGTTGAATGGGTAAGCATACTTATTTTTAGCCAAAGGTGTGGCTTGATTGTATTTGAATATTTATTTCAAAGATGTTCTATTTCCTTTAACCTTTTGATTTATGGTGTTACTATGGAGACTGTATTATGACTTGCCCAGTTTTATGACTAAAATAATGTGGGTTATTGTAGGAGAAATATGGAGTGGGCTATCTGAGTTCAATCATTCATTTATTCACTTTGTTAAGAACCTGAGTTCAT
Source organism: Macrobrachium nipponense (assembly GCF_015104395.2). Lineage (NCBI taxonomy): Eukaryota > Metazoa > Arthropoda > Malacostraca > Decapoda > Palaemonidae > Macrobrachium > Macrobrachium nipponense. The sequence continues at coordinate 56,821,097 of NC_061100.1, forward strand.
TTAGCTAATACTTTGCTCTTAAATATATGTGTTTTTGTAGTTCACGAGTCTGATTTAATGGCCTTAGGTATGTGAGAGTGTGTGTGTTGTAAAGAGAGAGAGAGAGAGAGAGAGAGAGAGAGAGAGAGAAGGGGGGGTTGTAGGTGTTGGAGTGAGAGGAAATGGATGTTGGATGTTATTACCAGTGCCTTACATGCACATTCAAGCTACCATACCTTTTTAATATGTACTGAGATTTGGATCTCGGTTAAATATATATATATATATATATATATATATATATATATACTATATATATAATATAGATATATATATATATATATATATATATATATATATATATATATATATATATATATATATATATATATATATATGTGTGTGTGTGTGTGTGTGTGTGTGTGTATAGCAAGGTTGTAAACCCTGTCTCCGAGCATTAAAATATATATGCTGTGTATGAAGCCCATACTATAATATATGTATATATATTATATATATATATATATATAGAGTATATATTATATATACTAGATATATATATATATATATGCTTCATATCAGCTAAGGTTGATCTTGTAAACACTGACTCGAGCATTAAAATATTATGTTGTAGGAAGCCCACTGATAACGTTTCACTTTCTTCCAAATTCTAGAGGGCTCCCTAACACACACACACACACACACACACACACACACATATATATATATATATATATATATATATATATATATATATATATATATATATATATATATACGTATAAATATCATTATGAATTCTCGTTATCGGTGTCTGAAAAATGTGGAAGTGACTCTGGCACTCATAAAAGGCCTTCTTAGGGAACAGAAACATGAAAAAAATCTTCGGGTGATGGCCAGTATCAATAGAGGGAAAAAAATTATATAAAACTCTGGAGATTTAATTTAACTCGAATGGGTCCAGAAATTAAATGGAAGGTGGTTGACTGCAGGTCAACCGGGACACATGGCTAGGAAATGATCCAGTCACAGAAATAAGGTTTGTACGAAGCGGGTTATTTCCTAGGGATTTCCAATTTCCTCTCAAAGTCAGGCTAGATATTTCCATCTGCAAAGAGATTGCATTCTATTATCAGTACTAAGGTGATAGACATATGGGGTACGTTAAACACGATTCTCTCACATTATTTCACCTCAAAGTTCATTTATAGGGACATAGAATGACTGGGAGCTTATACAGAAAATTATACTGCATTGTTTAATTAACTAAGGAGATGTTTAGCATGAAACAACAACATGACTTCCCGATGTAGCAGACGCTAGTCTAGGTGGGAATATCACAATTAGATTTACTATCACTACTAGCATCACAAGGGGATTTATTTACTGCACTTAGAGTACCAATGGGAAACTGCGTTACGGTAACCAAAATTAGGGAATGCAGACAAGAGACAAAAAACAGTAACTAACTGCACTCGAAATTACTCCATTACAATACCTGAGCATCCATGGGCCGTGAAGGAAAATGTGGGGCTCCACAGAGGGGGAGGGAGAGGAGTGAAAATGGCAACAGCTCGTAATGTTCTGAGAAAGATCGTCAGTAGTCTCCTCGCTTTATAACCTCACTTACAGCTCTCTCTTCCCATATGTGTCCTGCACAAGGTCGTCCACTTTTTCCTTTCAATATAAGCCCTGCTCAAAGTCTGAATCACGGGCCATGCTGCATTCCTGCAGGGATTAATTTCAAAGGCAGCCAACTGGAATGGACAAGAGATATTCAATGAGAAGAGGCTGGTGATGAGGGGCTACTGAAAACAAATATCTGAATTTCCTTCTAAAATTAGCTGTTTTGCCTTGGCTCTGGCTTAAATCCTGAGCACCTACCTATTCTAGAGAACATTCCAAAGCTAGACGGGTTGGAATGGCCAAGACAAGTCAGAAACAATGACAAATGACTATGCAAATAACCCTGTCTTCCATACCCCTTTCAGTGGACTGGTGCAGAGAGTTTAATATTATTTAATTCTTGAAAATTGATTAGGCTAGGAAAATTAAAGAACAGAGTTTGCCATAACGAAAGTGACTAATTACTAACAAAATGTTTATTTATATATATATATATATTATATATTATATATAATATATATATATATATATATATATATATATATATATATATATCTCTATATATATATATATTTATATAAAGAAATATATATATATATATATATATATATATATATATATATATATATATATATATATATATATCTTTTTATATAAATATTTATATATATATAGAGAGATAATATATATATATATAATATATATATATATATATATACATAGGTATATAATCACTGGTAAAAATGTTCCGTAACAACAGAATTCCATCTAATAAAAGGAGCCCATAAAAAACCACAAAATATAGAGAGAAAAGTACTATATTTCAGAGACTGCTGTCTCCCTCTTCAGGTAGATGAATGAGAAAAGTTTACAGAAAAGGTGGTATTTATACCAAGAGGTCCATCCACAGGCAAGCCAATTTAGGTCACCCTCGCTGATAATCTTCCTTTAATCTTCTTAAGTATTGGTTGAATAAAAACCTTGTCGATCGTATCTGAAATCCATGCTCCTTTTGAGATGTTCATTACCTGCCACCTCTCTTTTATTAAGGCCGATTCCATCATTTGACTCTTGTACCGGCAGTTGCTGCTATAAATTACATGTGACAAATTCCAGTTTATTCTATGGTTAGGATGTTCATTATATCGGTTGAAAATAGCCGAGTTCTGTTGTCCATACCTAACTGACCATTTGTGTTGTATTAATCTCTGGTGAAGTGATTTACCTGTAAATCCGATGTAAGATTGGTTACAGTCCTGGCATGGGATTTTGTAAACCCCAGTGTCCTTGGGAGATGTCTTTTGTGGGACGTTAATCAGGGATTTGGCTAAGGTGTTTGGGTAAGTAAATGCAAAAGGGTTAGATTATCCGAGGGTGTGGGTTACTCTCTTAATCGTGTCCAGGTGAGGAATTTTTATTTTATTGTTGGGTGTATCTTTGGTCTTGTCTTTAGGGGGTCGGTAGAAAATTATGTTTGCTTTGTGAATCGCTTTCTCAATTATATGGTCAGGATACTTTAAAGACGAAAGTTGCTTGCAAATTAGTTCAAATTCTTTTTCCAGGAATTCTGGGGAACAAATTCGTAAGGCTCTTAAGAACAGGTTGCTAGCTACACCTATCTTGATAGTTATGTCGTGATACCTACAGTAGTGAATGTATGAAAGTAAGAACGTTGGTTTTCTGTATATGGTAAATTTGTATTCTGTCGTTTCTCTGATTATTAAAACATCAAGAAAAGGAATTTTATTGCCTGTTTCCCATTCAACTTTAAATTTGATGCTGGGCACTAATGCATTTAATTTTGAGAGGAATTCATTAAAATTGCCCCACTTATTATCCCAAAATGTTAGGATATCATCCACATATCTCATCCACAGCATGTTTTTGGGTTTTATTGCATTTATTACTGTAGTTTCAAAGTATTCCATGTACAGATTGGCTAAAACTGGACTTAAAGGACTACCCATACTACACACCCCGAAATTTTTGTTTTGCTTGTATGATTGCCCTCATGAAAAATACGTTGTTAGATGCACATAATTCAACTAACTTTATTATTTTGTCAAGCGCCAATGGGAAATTATCTGAATAGGGGGATAATTGTTCCCTTAAAAACTGAAGAACTTCCTGTACTGGTACTTTTTGTGAATAGGGAGTCTACGTCAAGGCTTAAAAGTTTTATGTTGTGACAGCAGTCTCTGAGATATAGTACTTTTCTCTATATTTTGGTGTTTTTATGGGCTCCTTTTATTAGATGGAATTCTGTTGTTACAGAAAATTTTTTGTTTTTTACCAGTGATATATACATATATATATATATATATATATATATATATATATATATATATATATATGTGTGTGTGTGTGTGTGTGTGTGTGTGTGTGTGTCTGTGTGTGTGTATTATATATATGTATATATACATATATATTGTAATATTGAATTCAAGTAATTTATAAACTTTTGCACATTTACTTATTTTAACTTGTCATTGGACATATGTATAACCCTGATTGCTTATCAGATCCGTGTACTTCCCTATTGTGTGCTTTCTCCAGTAGTTCATTAGTGCCACTCAATGTGTAAGGCTGATGCCTTTGTGTAATAAGGCGCCCGGTGAGGTTATTTAGACCTGCGATAATTTTACGCTAAGGTTGGTTTGTTATGACTCTCCATACTCATTGGAGTGTCTTGGGTTTCGATGATAACCTACGAAGTCAGTATCTTCTTTGGTTATGACGACGGAGATGTTTCAAACTCATGATGATAATTTCTAAGTTCAATCAGTATCTTCTTTCTGATGTGAGGTTTCTAGTTGAAAACACAGAGTACAAAAATATCTCTATTCTCTGAGACTACATGATGAAGATCAGATAAGATTGGACAGGTCTTCTAATGATGATGGCTGATTGAATTCTGACTTACAATCTGGTTTACAAATCATAAACTGAGCAGATAGTAGCTCAAACATACGAACATACACACAGATAACATAGGTTACAAGTCATGTAGGCCGTTTGGGGTATAGGTCACTGTGGTTGTCTCAAGCAGGAAGCTTGGACTACCATTTACAAAACAAATGATTTGATGACCACAGATGACGGCAAACTAGACACTGACTGGTACAACACGTCATCTTAGCCTACTTTATCATATCTGGTCTGATAACATTCCTGCAAGCAAACTGGTTGACCTCTGGGGTCATTGGTTTTAATTAATCATAGTTTTAGTTTTTATATATGGAATAACATTCCATATTTTATATTATGTAGCACTTACACATGTACTCTGCCAGTGCCAATCTCTGGTTGAATCCGAGGATACCAGCAAGAGTGAAAGCTTACTTACAGTACTCCATTGAATAGTGTTACTCAATGTTTTTAGTCTTAAGTTCTAGATCCTCACTTTAAGTGTTCTTGCTTGCAATTTGGTGGCACATTTGCTGTTATTATTGTACATAGTAAGCTCAATCTTACAAGTGCCACAGAGACAAATAGCACTCCTGTAATCATATCTTCTGACATGATTATAAAACTACATTACATTCAATCTTTGAAGTAAGCTACTGTTTTCTATACAAGGTTCTTTTTCAGTTTCTATTCACAGCTTATGCCCCTCTAAGTCAACTTCTGAGTGTATGCACAAGGTATAGATTTTGTAGTAGAGACAAGATTTTCATTTCTCAGATTTTCTTTTAAAATCTGGCATGTACACTATGACAATATATATATATATATATATATATATATATATATATATATATATATATATACATATATATATATATATATATATATATATATATATATATATATATATATATATATATATATATATATATATAATATAATATATATATATATATATATGGGATCTGGACAGAAAACCCGACACCCAATATCCCGACAGCCGCAATGCCGACAGACCAAAATCCCGACAGGCCAAGATCCCGACAGACAAAATCCCAATAACAAATTTTTTTATATATATATTGAGGCTAACAAAAATAATAATGTTATCTATATACAATTTTAAGTACAACAGATTTACAACCTAATAAAGAGCAGGTGTAAATGCATAGTAAAAAAGATAATCTCTCAGCATAATGAAAGATTCGATATATATATATAAAATTAAAATAGTTAAAAACTTTATTCAAGGTTTAAATTATGGGCTGTTCCTCGAAGATAATCTAAAACATTTTGATGATCTCGTTCTTGCATCACCTGTGTGATCCGTTCTTCACGAATAAGCCTTTTTCATTTTTGTTTAGGTTCTGGTATCCCGCGAAGTTTGTATTCAATTTGGTTGTTGACTTGTTGCTCTTCCTTTTGTAGCTCTTCAATTGTATTTATAAAGACCAATATGAGCTCCTCCAATGATGTTTTCCCGTCTCCTGTGCCAAGCCTCAGCTGCATTTTGCGTACGTGGAAATCTTGATTGCATGGAGTCATGTACTGACCACATAATAGGAGGAAATGCATTCTTCTAACTCGTCCAAGTACATAGTTATTTTCAAATAAAATAATAACATCGCTTGCTTCTTCTGGCAAGCAAGATTTTGAAACTTCGAAGGCGTCTGGAATTTCATCTAAATGTCTTATTAATAAACTAAAGTCTTTATCATGCCATAACGAATTGACAATCCAGTTGACTGAATTCTTCCCCAGAAGCTTTAATTGCAGCCAATTCCAAATAAGATTTTATGGATGTGGGGTTCAGATCAATTTCATTTTCGTCAGCAGTGTAGGTCAAATCTTGAAACAAGCGTTTATACAAGACCTCACTCTTCCCAGTCATAAAAGCATACACAATAGGAAAAACTCTACGATTTCCATGTCCCACAAGTGCATGAATTGTGTATTTAATAAAATATTATAAAAATCTTATAGGTACTATTTTAAAAGTACTGTCCATAATCCAAAATGGGGCCTCTGATAATCTCTTCAAATCTGTATTGGTTGAGCTCTAGTGGATTTTGCTTGTATTTTTATTTCATTTCTTATTTTTGGAACAATAGCTGCACTGGCACAAGATGCATGATTGTGCTCCTCAAATTTTGTTGGTAAATGTTCTTCATTCACAAGTTTGTTAACTGCTCATCCTTTGCAGTTATTAGATTTTCGAAATTCACAGCACCAGTAGTATGATTCTTTTCGGTTTTTATGTTTAACCATCAGGTATCCACGTACGTTAATTTTATTTTTTCCTTTTTGAGAAGGAATCTTTTCACAAATTTCCTCCATTCCTATGGGTGGTTTAGCACTAAAATATAGTTCAAAAATGAAAGGCTTTGTTGTCACTGTTCCTTCAGTAAGTTCATAAGAAAGGCCTAATCATCATAGTTCGGAGTTTTAACGTTAACAGCCAACCGAAACACTAATTATCATAGTTCTATATTTTAACGTTAAGAACAAACCAAAGCTCACATTTAGATGAAAGGCTTTATTATCACTGTCCGGTGGTTTACCGTTTAAAGCTCTTTCTCTGTCGGGATTTTGGCTGTCGGGAACTTGCCCCACCTACCATATATATATATATTATATATAATATCTATATATACTATATATATATATAATATATTATATATATATATATATATATATATATACAACACAGCCAGACGTATAAGAGGTGTTTATTCACATGATAAAGAAGATCAAGGGCAGGAACACGAAGAGATTCACATTATCCTTTAATCCTACGTTTTCGTGACAACATCGCCACATCTTCAGGGATTTTTTCTACAAAATAAAGCATAAAATGTTAGCATAAAATAAGAGCTGATCACAAGATCCAATAGTTGAAAAATAAAAACAGTTTAATGGTAAAAATTACAACTCTCATACATGAATTACATGCACACTTGATTAAAACAGACCAGAAGTACCAAACAACTTACAAATGGCGAGAAGAACATCTTAAAATTTCAGCTAAATTACACAAACATAAAAGTAATAACAAATATCATAAAAAGTAAAAGTCATATATTCACAAAACCACAGCCAAAAACCGCTCAACACTTAACCAACCTTTTAGTGTGTTTTTATCTTTGATGCTGAAAGGTTGGTAAGCGTTGAGCTGTTTTTGACTGTGGTTTTGTGATATATGACTTTCACTTTTTATGATATTTGTTATTACTTTTATGTTTGTGTAATTTAGGGAGGAGCTGCAAATAATGCTACTGTCTTTAGCAGTATTTATTAAAGACAATATTTTTTTTACTAGTTATTGCTGCGACAACATTTCATGGTCATTTAGTAATAACTTTCAAAGTTGAAGTAAATCGGAAATGCTAGTCATTTTACTCTCTAATGTAACTAGAATACCTGCAATTATAAATCGTTTTGATGTGATTAATAAAAACACTATGAGAGCTTATATATCTTATCTTTCCAAGGAATGTTTATAAGAAGTAGAAATTTATATTGTAATAATAACACAAAAGCAGATCGATTATATCGTATCACAATAACAATAAAACTAGAAAATGCAGCATACTTTTCTTAGCTTTTCACTTCTCTCTTGCATCAGTTTGTTAATCGACGTACGAGAAATAGTAGTAGTACTTTTTTTATTTTTGAGAGTTGGAAAGGAATTTTGATCTGATTTCGGAAACCGTTTAAAAGAGCTGCGGCATCATTCATTACTTGGAATACGTAGAGTCAAGTTACTTTTCTAAAAATGCATTTCAAGCTTCTTTCTTTATTAATGTTATTTTAACCCTTTCTTTCTCTTGTGCACAAAAGAAATAGATTGTATTAGAGAGGTTACAGAAACTACTATAACCAAATTATAGGAAACTGCAATCCTTACTTAGACACTTATTTTCTGTATAATCGCATCCACCGGAATAAGAGTGCAGGAGCACTTACTGTAATCACTACAATTTCCAATTAGTGGACTTTATAGAGAGAGAGAGAGAGAGAGAGAGAGAGAGAGAGAGAGAGGGGATGTGGTGGGTTTACTATAAATATTTGTTATATAAACTGATGTTATGGGTCGGGTTCCTATACTGAAAGAAGTTCGTTATGCATGAAGTTTGTTTGTTTGTTTGTTTTAGAATTTTCTTCCTTATTCTGTAAAAATGATAACGTAAAGAAATCATCTCTACAGGTAACATTATTTTTTTAGTAGTTTGATCATAAGCAGATTCAATAAACTTAGTCAAAGTAATGAAAGCAATAACATCTTAAAAATAGTTCAAAGCATGAAAACAATTTATGGAAATCTTATTGTACTGTTAATTTTCCAAGATGTGGAAGAGAAAGCTTCCTTCAAGAAACGATACATATCCAAGCAGTAGCTTGGATACGTATATATATATATATTATATATATATATATATATATATATATATATAATATATATATATATATATATATAATATATATATTATATATATATATACATTGTTGCGGTGCATGGCTGCGTAAGGTTTAACATTTACTCTAAAATTAACTGACAATCTGACAAGCTGGGTGCCACGCAAGTAACAAAAGAAAAGGGGGTGGGGGGGGAAGTTATTAAAAAATGATGGATTTAAAGGAAATGCGAGGTTACATTTAACTAAGATTACTATTATGTCACTCAGAAGAATTACACAGGAGCTGAAAGCACTAGCTCCATGGCACTGAGGTTACGTTAATTCACAAAACAAATTTTGCCACTATGCAAACCCCAGAAAATGTAAATCCCTTTTATGAAGACCCCAGAATTTAAAGGAATAAAATTTTAGTCAATTATTACCAATCATAAAATAATAATTATCAGCAGTTCTTCATTTTTTCACCTTGGGGCTTGGGATGGAAGGTTGGTACCCTGGCACCGTGGAACACATGAGATGTGGTACACGACTTCTTGTGTACTCCTAATTCTGCCTAAATTAAAGGGATGCACTGCAATTTTCTATCTAAATGTGATTAAAGTACGTGGAGAGTTGCGTAAGGCAGAGAGGATAAGTAACTTAATACTGTTTCGAGTTAGCAATATATGTAAATGAAAACCTCCTGGATGCAAGTCACAACTATTTCTTCACTTCACTTCTCTGAAGGAGAAACAATGGGGAATTTGAGTGGTATATATGAGAGCTGACAGTAATTAAGAAGGAAAAGAATTGCATGTCGAACCGATTCCAAAACCAAACATACATTTTCTTTGTCAATCAGAGTCTTGAGTAGAGCCAAGCAGGGGTAATGAGCTTAGGGGGGAGAAAAGTCTCGATCCCGGACAGTGATAAGGAAGTGTGTGTGACCGGGAAATCACTCCGGTGTGAACAGGACTATGTCTGCTATAGGAATGACCAAAGAGAGTCTGACTCGCTGCTACAACTGCCTTATTCCTCTCCCTTTGTCTTTTGTTACATCACATCTAGGCGCTGGCTTTCTTGGGGTGATGACGGTTGTCTGGAATTGAAATTTAGATGACAGCACCAGGTGTGGAAAAAGTATGACAAAGGGGGGGGGGGGTCCATTTAGCTGTAGGAGAGGCAGAGTTTTTTTTGGGGGGAGGGGTGGGGGCTGAGGGGGGGATAAAGGGGGGGTAGGGGGAAGTAGAGCGACGTGGGCAAATCTGCCATATCGAATTTTTAATGACTAGGGAGTGGTAGGCACGCCTTCTGTATGCCATTATAGGGTGGTCTTTCTTTTACAAGAAGTGACAAACAAAAAAATATTATACTTATATCGCTGTAAGATTTTATTAAACTTAGGGCTTCAACGTACACCTCATGTATGTATGTTGCAATATATATATATATATATATATATATATATATATATATATATATATATATATATATATATGTGTGTGTGTGTGTATAAAAATGTTTTTTTTACTGCCCATTATGGAAAACCCAAGTTTACGTCAGATTTTCGGCTTCAACCCAGACAGCAAGCACATCCTTAGACGGTATGAACGACTAGTGAATGGGTTACACGAGAGGAAGAACCAAAAAGTTTTCTTCAAGAATGCCTACAAGAACAAGTTTCTCCCAAAATGTACAGCTTCACGCGATGGACATCGACTTCAGACCCATTTCTGGACTCCATCCGCACATTCCTCCAAGACAGAATACACGTCACACATCAAGACATCTATGTGATAAGAAGAAAAATAAGCGAGTCAGCCACATTGCTTCGCCTCCTGTGCGAGAATGATGGTATGTACAGATATCTTTCATATTTTGTGCTATCAGGTACTATTGAAAACAGTGAAACCCACTCTAGGATTTTACGCAATAAATTAAAAAGGCTAATTAGGAACAGTGTATGGAATAATCTTGGGTTACCCAATAATGTGCTGAACCTCTCTAACAATCCCCTCGCCGCAGAAGAACAAACGGTCCTAAATCTTGGCATTTCATTCGTTCTAAAACCAGGTCCCGAGAGTAACCTTAATTTCTTAGTTGCTTTTGATAAACATTTTACAAAAAACAACTATGACAAAAAAAATGCATTTCTCAAAGATATTTTGTTAAATGTTTTGTAGCAAAACAACAACAAAAATTCGTTCCGGAAAAGATTCCAAAATGCATTAGTTAAATTAAGAAAAAGGGAGGATATCATAATCACAAAATCGGACAATGACTTGAAAATAGTTCTACTAGAAAGGAAGACTTTCATTAGCAAAGTTCATGAACTTTTAAATGACACGGAGACCTATGAAAGATTAACGAAAGATTTCACTGCAAACATTGCTGCACAATTTAACGAATCAGTCAGAACCATAGGGGGTAATAAGAAGAATATGGAATTATTAGTCATTCAAGATAATCAACCCTTCTCTCCCCTATCTATATGGCCTCCCAAAAATTCTAGCAAGGGCTCTTTCATGTATAAAATATCCAAATGGCTTGTAGATCTGTTATCACCCTTTCTAGGAACATTCTCATCCTCCCACGTTGAACATGCTGAGGATTTTATAAAAAAAATTTAACAGTTTAAATATCTCAGGAAATAACATCAAATTGCTCAGCCTTGACGTCCAATCAATATTTACTAAAGTCCCGATCACGGACGTGTTGTCCTTTCTAAAGATGTAGTTACAACCATATGAAGAACATTTTCCTCTTTGTATTGACAAAACAATAAAACTAATCAACTTCTGTGTAACTAGCAACGTGTTCTCGTCCAATAGTAATTTTTACAAACAAAAATTGGTTGTAGCACGGGCAGTCCCCTATACCCCCTTCTAACAAACCTATACATGGAATATTTCGAAACAGAAATTTTGTCCTCCATCAAACCCCGCAATATGGTATGGCTTAGATACGTACATGATATTTTTACTTACTCGGATGATAGCTGGGGAGATTTCAATGAATTTTTCAATCAACTAAATTAGCTAGTTCCGACTATAAAATTTAAAACAGAATGGGAAAAGGACGGGAAATTGCCGTTCCTAGACGTACTAATCATTAGAGTGCAGAATAGATATGCGTTCACAGTATACAGGAAACATATTTTCGCTGTTTCATATATTCATTTCCAAAGTTACCACGATGTATCCGTAAAGATCATGGTCGGTTGCAACTTTACCCTCAGGGGCCTTAGAATATGTTCAAATGGGTACGTAGATAAAGAATTCAACACGATTCGCCAACATCTAATGCAATTGCTTTACCCACCATACATTATCGAGAAGGCTATAAATAAAACGAATACAATATACTATAGAGGCCCCACTCAAAACAGACAAATAGACTTCAGCAATAAAATAAAAATTCCATACGATGAAAACATCCAATAAGCCACAGAACACCTCAGGTCTAAGAATCCTTTTACTTTTTCCATTATCCCAAATCCATCGGGAGTTCGCTCATTAACGTTTCCCTAAATAAAAGAGAAGAAGCCAGAGTTTACAAGATATCGTGTAGCAATTGTGATGAGATTTACGTTAGGGAAACGGGTAGATCCATCTCGCAAAGATTAGCAGAACACAAAAGATCAGTGGGATATACATCAGAGAACTCGGGGATTCTCCTACATATTAGGGACAAAGGCCATACTATTAACTGGTGTGGGGCGAAGCTGATTTTCATAAGTAGCTGTCCGCTAGAATCTGCCATCATCAATCAAAGCAACAATATGAACCTGTCAGGAAGACACTGGAAATCGGATAACATCGACGAATTAACCCTTATGCCGCTCCTCAAGCAAGTGTCAAAGAACATCCGAGCACCAGACGGGTCGCCAGAAGGGAGTTAATGAAGCCAAAATTCACCAGGGAATAGCTTAACTTCCACCCTTCCTGGGTCACCAACAGAGAATTACTGCCACACCTACATATATTTTTGTATATATATTTTACCAGTGATCAGGAGCACAGAAGGAAGTACTCGAAATATATGGTTACAATGTTAAAATAGTGTTTTATGGGACTTTATCATATATAATATAGTATATTATATATAATATATATATATATATATATATATATATATAGATTATATATATATATATATATATTATATATATATAGCCGAGGCCACAGGAAAAATAAAAGAATGAGTACCGAGCGCTTTCGGACAATCTGGGAAGGGACTGGACACCAGAATTAAACAACATAGATATAGTGTGAGAACGAGACAAATGTCGAATGTTTTGTTTTTATACATTAATCATTTTAATCACATGATTCATTGGGAGGGGGCAAAAGTTGTTTTATATTGTAATAATATAACTCGTAGGAATATTATTGAATCTGCTTTTATTAAATATCAAGGTGACTTAATGAATGTAAGCCAAGGTGTCAGAAACTGGACCCATTTGTTGTTAACGAGATTTGTAAGGTTGTTTCTTTTTAATCACCTGTTAAGCTGTTCTGTACCTGCTGTACTGGTTTTAACCGGACTTTGAAAACTTGTTTTTCAATTTTTTCAGTTTTTATGTTTACTTTGTTAGATGTTCCTTCTGTTTTAGCATTGTACCTCGAAAATGTGTTGAAATAACACGAAAGCGCTCGGTACTCCTTTTATTTTTCCTGTGGCCTTGGCTAAATATATAGTCACGCGCTATTTAGTGACATATAAGCATATATATATAAGCATATATATATATATATATATATATATATATATATATATATATATATATATATATATATATATATATATATAATATATGCATAAGTCACGCACCATCACAGTTGAAGCAATAAGAGACTTGTGTAAGTCATAATCGGTTCTGATTTCATTTTCAAGCCACTGACAAAGGATTGATATGTAGTAATACTCTCAATGTATTCTCAAGGGACAGAACGGACAACCATACAAGACCGGCGGAGCGGAGACTACGAATCCACACCTGACAGGTGTCAAAGGGGAAGGGTGGCCAAACTCATCAGTGTTATCGTCCACGTACAATGTTTAAAAATATGTGTTTTTTTCCACACGTATAAACTCCCTTCCTTAAAACTTAAACATTTTACAAATTTCATTTGAAATTATAAGTTCAGTCTGTTCAAAACGGTAAAGTATATCTTTCTAGTGAAGAAGTGAATATAATTAAAGGAATGAGTTATGGAAATATATATAAAAAATCAGGCACCCAAATGTCCGTTAAAGATTTTTGGTTGATAAATCAGGTGCGCTGGTAATCTTTAATAGAAGTGTACTTGAAAAAATTGGATAGTCTTTTGACGAATGAAAATACATACAAAGATTTTTGTTTTATTCGTTAGACAATGTGAATAGTAATTTAAAAGTTAAGTGCAAAGGCTATTAAACGGAAATGAAAGCCTAATAAAAACGTTGTGTGTGACCTCTCCATCTCTACCGTATATATATGTATGAACAAATAAAATCTCACTAAACTAATTTTCCTGCGAAATCAGTTATTAGTTCAATTTCAAGATCAAACAAAATACCTATTGGATATTCTTAAGCCGTTGGTTGGTAACATCTCTGATGCTAGTAGAAAGAATAATTAAACTAATTAATTTACAAGTTAAGATGGACAATCTGCTGGAGTTTTTAACGGAAGTATTAGAAAACAGACAGCTGAATATACATCTTCCAAGAACACTATAACTGAACTGGTTAAGCAGTAAACAATCGTAAATCTGAAATAAACGAGAAATTTTACTCACAAAATTTCCGTAAGACGTTGGGCAGTCCCCTATCCCAAGTGTATGGAATTTGTTTTATTGGTAGATATTTAACAGAATCTTTCTTTGTACTGAAGAATTATTCAGGTACGTTGACGATATAGTGTGCATACGTCCAGAGAGCGAAAATAACTTTTTTTAACAAGATATTAAGTTAGCCCGATAAATAAAATTCACAATGTTTACAGATAATTAACAAATACTTCTTCCTCAGCGCATTTTGTCCTGGCCAAATCAATATAGCTGAGAATTTAAAGTTCACATCTGTGTTTATAAGAACATTAAGTATACTTGCAGCAAATAGTATATCGACAATGAAATAGGTAAGATTACAGTAAGAAATTTAAATATCCTGAATATTAGGTAATGTATTAAAATCGGCAAAAAACAATGTATCAAAACAAAAAGGAACCTTACACCACTATTTTTTATTACGGTACAAGCAGGACAGGAAAGATGTCCCTATCTGGAAAAATTTAGAGTTAATGTAACATTTAAGAAAAAAATAAAATACTGAAACATGTATTTGTAAAGAACTCTCTCGACAATACTAAAGGATGTGTATATAAAATGTCTTGTAAGACTTGTGACAACTTTTATATTGGTCAAACTAGTAAACCACTGGAAAAGAAAACAGTACACCATTAAAAGATTAAAAGATGAGTAGGATATGCACGATGAACAGTGGAATTCTTTTTCGCTATTGTATTCTACTATCCATTTCAGACCCAGTGTGGCATCGTTTTTAGGGAATATCTTCAAGGACTTTAGTCGCACAGTAATGACATTCTAACACAATGTTTACAACACCTCATCGTAATTTATGATGTTATAAGAATTAGTCATATTTATACACTTGAGGAGTTTTACTCCTATGATTTTAAGTGCAGTCAACCCAAACACTTGAGCACAGGTTCGGATAAGTCGACTCTGTGCTTTCCTCTTCACCAGTCCCCTCCTTCCCCCACCAACAGTCCGCCACCATCCCCACAAACCCATCCTTCTATCACACCTCTCCCCTTTCCCACCCCGTCCTCTTCACCGTCCAGTTCTCTCACCCCCTTCTTTCCCTCGTCTGAATTACGCATCACACTGGAAAATATAAGTACATACATTGTACATTATTATATCGCATGGTTTTTCCACATTATATCTAATGTGTATACCGCAAAAAATGAGCTCCACTATGATGTTCAACCTCATGCTACTGTGTTGCCTAGAATTGTCGTAGGAAATTATATTTTTTTATCTTAGATTGTAATTATATGTATGATCGTTTTTTTTTCTGTAGCTCTTGTTATAGAATTGATAGATAATGATACACAAAAGAATTCATAGATTTAATTTTAATCGTCATCCCTGTTTAGGAATGAATAGCTCATCCTCACCATTGTAGTCAGAAGCGACAATGACGGGGTATTGTCAGCGAACCAATAATCCTCCTCAAACTCCACGGCTCGCTGAACGGCACCTTCCTAAATGTAAAGTAGATTAGGGTAAAAAATTTATTACTTAGGAATACTTGGGTTGAATTATAGTTATCATAATATTAGTATCACTATAATATAAAATAATTGTCATAGTTCTGAAATTTGATGTATAAGGCTATACATAAAAAGTATTATTGGTTAATAATTACCTGTTAAGACTTACTTGCGCGGTTGCACCCATTTGCGCATCTAAGCGAATTGGCCATGGGCATTGTGATTGTAACAAACCTTCAGTACCGAGCGACAAACCACTTTCTGCGATCGCATCCCAGTGAACATTTATAGTACATTGCACAAATGTTGCATTCAAAACTGCCAACCGAGCCAAAACAGTAATATTCATTAACCATCATGTCGTGTTCCCGCCCTGCTACCCCCATTTTCAGATTCCATGGTCAAACTGGCGGCAAGTGGAACAATGGTTCTTTTTAGTGTGATTTGAAATGTCTTGCTTGAATTTGGACCACAACCCACGCACACACGTTCCTTATAGTATGTTAAATTTTAGTTGGTTGCAATAATTGAGCCCTTGCTGTTTTTAAATGAATCGAAATTCACTAGCCCGTACGGGTACAAAAGGCGGCGGACAGTGTGCATCGCTCTCTCTTGACTTCCAGCGATCCTAAGAGTTAACATTAGCGGGAGAACGTTCCAGTTCTCGTTTGCGTGAGTGAGTCGTTTGTGGGATAAGAAGTTGTCTGTGACCATGATATAATTGAAGTAAGTAATTTTGCTGTATCTTTTGCATCGGTAGTTGTAAATTCAAAATAGTAATGGCTTTGTAATGATAAGTTATCGAAATGCGAGTTAAGTGCATTGTATTTTCTAGTAATCAACGTGTTATGTTCATGTTGAGGGTATTTAAAGTTTATTTTTTGTAATAAAAATGGTAAAACTTCGTATTCCCGCATCATTCAGCTGCCCTTGAGTAAGGGCTGGTAACTGTGCCCTTAGGTTAGATTTATCGGCCATACCACCAGGCCTAGAACCCTTAAACACTACGTGGTGTAAATATTTGCCATACATCGATTCATTACTACACCCAACATTTCTATTCTTAAACTATTAAACAAAATTACTATAGAATAACTATGTATGTTCGAGGGAGATGGGGGGGAGCTTGTTGGTGGGGAGAAGTGGGAAATGATAAAGGGGGAGGGGTGGTAAGTCAATTTATCCGAACCTGTGCTCAGGTACATAATTTGACTAGCCCGTATATAATAACATTATGAATTACGGCGGGGTGTTGTAATCACTGTGTTAGAATGGCATCACTGTCCGACTAAAAGCCTTTTAGATATCCCCGTAAAGCTATGCCACATCGGGTCTGAAATGGATAGTAATCTAATAATGCACTGGAAGGGAATGTCACTGAATCTAGCTTTAGAAAACAAGTTATTTGCACTGTGGTCTAGCACTATGTATCAGTCCGTCGGAAATGGCTTGGAAGTATAGTCGAAGACTATGGTTTTCTGTGATAGACAAAGCACCTGTTAATGTGATTACACACAGACATATGTATATATATATATATATATATATATATATATATATATATATATATATATAACTGGAAGCGCCCGAGGTCTTCGTATTGTTATGAGAATAGTGTCATCACATAACGATAAGAAGGCTTGTCTTTTTCATCTTTTTGGTAAACAGTCAATCATTCAGCCAATAAAATTTCCTGTTCAGGTCACGTGTGGTTTTAAGACGTGGTGAGTTAAGATTCGCACAATGTTGCGTCATTCAGCCACTTCTCGTATGTTCCTCGAAAGATTGCGTCATTGTATCTTGACCATAACGGTTTGCATCGGATCTCTCCATGACACCATATTCAGGAAGTGGCGTCACTTTTCCTTCGAGAATATTCCATAGTCATTTATTTCACTTAAAAGAGATTCTTATTATTCCGAAATCGTGTAATGTTACAGATAAATTTTCTCTCTCTCTCTCTCTCTCTCTAGTTTTTAAATGGAATTTATAAACTTGGAAAGTAATTGGATTATAAGACTGCAAAGAGTCTTGTGCCTAAAATGATTTGGCTTGTGGTGACGTCATTTCCATTATCGGGTCGAGTATGGCAGATCTAGTAGTTCCCATAGTAACAAAGATTGATTCTGAGACGGAGTAAGCGAGTTGTAAAGGGAGATGCTGAAACTATTTGCCGCTCCAGATGGGAATTTAATTTTCTTAGTAACGTTAAGAATTATAATTGGTCACTTAGTGTTTATTAAATTTTTAAATAATTGCCATTATTTGTGGAATTTGAACAGATCGTGTAATAATTTGTATCTCGTAACGGCGCTTATAAAATGTGTTCATCTGAAGATATTGTGAAAGGTATCTTTGGTAACAATTATTTTAAGATCGAGTACCGGATATTCAAACTGGTGATTGCAGTGTTACACTTATTTAGCATAGTTTTTCATATGTGTTTACACACACACACACACACACACACACACACACACATATATATATATACTATATATATATATATATATATATATATATATATATATATATATATATATCATATTCTGCGTGTTAGCATTAATTAGTTTGCTTCACATTTTGGTGGTGAATTTGATACGGTTATACATTGTCTTTTCATATTTTTGCATCCACAATTTGTTTGATTAACTTAGGCGTTTCTTAATGATTTAGTTTTCCATACTTGATTTAATCTAACACTTGTGAAATAATTTCTAACAGTGTTTCTTAAGTATTTCTTAATAGTTGGAATTTTATTAAAGCAATTAAATTTGTTACTTAATTAATTTCATGATACATCAATCTTGATTTAATATTGTTAAATTATTCAATTCAAGAATTAATTAAATGTATTGTTTTCAAGTAATAGTCAATCATTTCGACATTGTGAATTCCACTTCTAAATTTTGAATTTAGAATAAAATTTTGTATTTAAAGTTTTTATAACAGTGTTTCATTTATTGATCAGTGATAGGATTTAAGTCGTGTACACTAGGCAAGGAAAGTTAGAATACATTTTTTTTTTTTCGACATATATTGTTCAATAATGCCACACCTGGTAACTCTAGAAAGGGGGAGGAGCTTCAAAATCATTGCGTTTGTTGCTTTCTAGATTTCCATTAACTTTACACCATAAAGATTCTGTAAAGGTCCTATAATCATTTATACTTGAATGTAGAAACAGGCTCTATATTATTCGTTAATCTTGGTTTGGCAATGTCAGTTCAGGGTAGAGTATCGATCATCCCTTTTTAAAACCTATTGGGAAATCGTCCTTTTTTAAAACCTACTGTGAAACCTTACTTTATAAGTAACGTTTGACACTAAATTGACGTAAAATTCAAGCGTAATTGAAGATGGATCTTAAACAATGAGAGAAAATGTTTTAAAATTTAGGCAGTACTTGTGGAAATCACGAGGAACAATACAGTAAAGAATGAAATATTATGACGAGAGAGAGAGAGAGAGCGCGCGCAAGCATAGGCCTATCGATAGAGATACTTAATTCATTATACTTACTTTGAGAAATTGAGTGATACCATTTTTTCAAATGTTTCAAAAGTAGAGAGAGAGAGATGTGGTGATGGGGAAAGAAACTTGGAAGAGAAAGAGAGAGAGAGCGCAAGCAGAGGCCTATCTATTGAGGTACTTAAATCATTATATTTACTTTGAGAGATTGAGTGATATTATTTTTTCAAATGTGTTTTAAAAGTGGAGAGAGAGAGAGCAGAATGTGCTTACGTGAAAGCATAGGCCTATTATAACTGCTTAATTTAATTATATTTTCTTTGGGAGATTAAGTGGTAATATATATTTTTAAAGTATGTTTTAGAAGTGGAGAGAGAGAGAGAGAGAGAGAATTAGTATTGGTGACGGACTTGTGACGGGGGAAAGGCAGAAGAAAAAGCGATGAGTCGGTGCACAGATACCTGGGAAATGGTGAAATGACTGCCAAGATCGTGCTACACTATGCTAGATAAAATTTGAAGGATCATAATATTCAAGTTAATTCTCTAAGAAATTCATACCCTAATCTTGATTTCATTCGACAGTTGCCGTAACATTCAAAGATTGTAAAAAGACGTGGAAAATTTTAGACACAGGCTGTACTTTTGAAAATCGGGTTTCATCCACAAATCATTCACGAAAAAAGCTGTTAAGTAAAAATATTTATTACCACAAATAAATCAATATGTATTGCACAGTCAATTAAAGTTTTATATCGTGCAAAAAAATGCTGATGTGTTGGGAGATATTTCAGCCCTTGCGGGAAAGAAATGCAGTCTTGTAGGGATGTAGGCTACTACGAACTGCTTTGTAATGGGAGCATATAGCCAGAAAATCTTTGAGCTGACATGCTACTTTAACCTTGATAAAGATTTGTGTTTAAGGACAGTAGTTTTGTAAACAGCACCTAGCATTCGATCCATGTCAACGTCAAAGTATTCAAAGTGTGAAATCCGTTACGTAACGCAGTATCCGGTGTCTTTCGCTTTCCCGCTCAAAGTTCTAGGGCTCTTCCTCACATCATAGAAAAAGCTCTTGCGGATGCAACTAGATTTGCTCAACCTACCTTAGCCGTCGCAACATTGACTGCCATTGACGTCAGCTAACTTTAATCGCTTTGGAATACAAACATAAATTTGTAGAAACTAAAATAATTGCATTCACCACTTACGAAGATGCAATAATATTCCCGTTCATGAAGGAAAACGAGTAAATATTACGGTACGTCACTGTCCGCTCCTGATTTCGTTCCCCGTCCAACTGGACGGTGGTTCGATCCCATGGGGGTAAGAAATTATTATCAACTAAAAAATTCCCCCTCGGTACATATATGAAAATATATCAATTCCGAGGTAGAGCGAATTAGATATTAAAGGACATTTGTAGCTCGAATGATTTATATGAATCACGGTGATGTGATAAATATCATATATATATATATATATATATATATATATATATATATATATATATATATATATATATATATATATATATATGTGTGTATATATATATATACATATATATATTATATATATATATATATATAATATATATATATATATATATATATATATATATATATATATATATATATATATATATATATATATATATATATATATATATATATATATATATATATATATATATATATATATAAAAAATATATATATATATATATATATATATATATATATATATATAAATATATATATATATATATATATATATATATATATATATATATATCTATATATAATACATAAAATATATATATATATATACATATATATATATATATATATATATATATTATAAAGTATAACAAGCTAACTAAAACATTCTGGTTTAAAGCCGAGGACTAATGACAGAAGTTGCATTGGCGAAATATATAGTGGAAGATGTGCCCTTAGGTGATGCCTGGGGTCACCGCTAAGCTGACATTCGTTCTGTTAATTGTCTTGATCTGCTTCATCATTGCCTTAATGAAGATACTGTCTATATGGTCAGAGTACCAGACTCCTTTGGAAAGGTTGTTCTTATCATCTTGTGGTTTTATCAGTGAAGATTCTACCATCTGACATATGTATAGATGGCTGCATTTCGGGATGAGTTCCAATCCATGGTATGGTTAGTGTTATTTATTTGATGGAAGGTTCCTTGGTCCCGAGCATAAAATTTATTAACATTCAGCACAAACCAGTTTCTAAAGACAAAGGGGTTTTTGAAATCCCCTGTAGTGATTGTAATAAGACATACTATGGATTCACAGGTAATTCTCTCTGAAAGATCAATTCAACATAAACGTCTGTTAGATATGGACAACATAGTTCAGCAATTTTCCATCATATAAATAACAAAAACCCCTCCATGGATTGGAACTCATCCCAAATTTTATACAAGAGCAGGTATCAATACAAAAATCAGATGGTAGAATCTTCACAGATAAAACAACAAGATAATAGGATCAATGTTTCCAATGGATCCTGTGACGCTGACCATATAGACAATATCTTCCCTAAGGTAGCAATGACGCGGATTAAGACTAATAACAGAACCAAATTCGGCTTGGTGGTTACCCCAGGCATCACCTAAGGGCATGTCTACCACTATATATTTCGGCAATGTAACTTCTTCTGTTATTTACTACTTGATAAAGGTGGAAGATAGTCCACTGAAATATAGTCCTTCACTTTAAACAAGACTGTTTTAATATGCACACATGCACACACACACACACACACACACACACACACACACACACACACATATATATATATATATATATATATATATATATATATATATATATATATATATGTATATATATCCTTTATTTCAGCTCAGGGCCATATACATGGAATATACAAAATAGACAGTGACATACAGAATGTAGATACATGAGACAACATGATAAAAAAATGAATAAACGGCACTATCCACATAATAGCTGAGGTAGTGTAAAAGGTAACAATCATAATTCTGGTAATAACAGTAATAATCTTGGAGAGAAAAAAATGCATTGAGAGTTATAATAGTTAGTGCACAGATTATATAACCTTATTTCAGCTAGAGACCTAAGGTGTTTACAGTGGTCAGGTCCAGAGGGCTAAATACGAAAATTTAATGTAGTAACACTTTAACTTGATAGTATTCACAGTAATAATGAAAAAGTAAAATATCAGCCATAAATATAATAATAATGATAGATTCTGCAGATGACACCTTGCCAATACAGAGATTAAAGTCCTTCAAGGAACAAAGGCATTATTTTCCCATCTTTCCCACAATTTAGATCTTCTTGCTTCACTCCTTAGGATGCTTTGTATGAGCGAATTGCTGCTGTTTCTCACTCGGGTCATTAGACTGGACACTGTTCGCCTTACAATGATTTTTATGTTGTCCAGGCGGTTTTCTATGAATATCTGTGTGGCGGAGTGGTAGCGAGGAGTGTTTGTGAAGCGTCTCAAAATGTCATTTTGCGAAACAGTGATACATCTCATGTTCTCTCGGGTATAATGAGCGGAAGAGCAGCAGTTTCACTTCTCGGTGACGGAAGGCAAACCACTTTGCAATCATGTTGCCAGTTGCACATAGTTTACGACGCATCTGTTCAATGTCTGCCTTATCTTTTAGGTCGTCCGTGAAAATGTGACCCAAATACGGAAATTCGAGCACAAATTCCAGCCGATGATTTCCGAGGAAAATTTGTGGTTCTACAATATGCTTAAGCAATCTGAGAGCAGCGACATGCACTGGGTCTTGGTTTCCTTGTATAGGATATCAAATTCCTTTGCTTATTGGCGGCAGCCGGCAAGAGTCGAGGAGTCGTTGGAGACCTTGCACTGATGGGGAAATCAGAACCATATCGTCGGCGTAACAGAGCTTGTTTATAGTTGTTTCATTGACCGTGCATCCGATTGGGAGTGAGTTCAGTTTAACATTCGAGGCATCTGTTCATATTAAACAGGTATGGGGAGAGAATGCCCCCTTGCCGAAACCCGTTTAGGGAGCCGAAGGTGTACGATAATATGTTACCCCATTTGACACGGAATTGCTGTGTGGAGAACCAGCAATATAAAAGGCCAATTAAATATAGAGGTGCGCCTCTTTTATACAGCTTCAGGAAGAGCTTCAGGTAGTTTACTCTGTCAAATGCTTTTCTCACATCCACAAAACAAAGGAAAACAGGAGAGGCTGATGATAGGTAATAGTTCAGCAATTCTTTCAATATGTAGATGCAGGTGTCGGTTTAGTGGTTTGCTTTAAATCCGAACTGGTTGTCAGTGGTGTGTAGAAAGGGGAGAAGTCTCACTAGAAGAACCGACTCAAGTATCTTCGATGCGATCATTGTGATTGCAATCGGCCGGTAGTTGCCAGGGTCAGCTGCATACTTTAGTGTTTGTTTTTGATTAATGGTATCAAGTGAACTAAGAGTAGGGAGTCTGGAGAAACCGGTGAATTATGCACGCATTGAATAGGGCAGCTAGCAAAATATAAATTAGCGGATGGCAGGATTTGAAAGAATCTGTGGAAGACCATCACGGCCGGGCGATTTATTATTAGGTAGGCTGTTTATGGCATCGCTGATGTTACCTGGCGTAATACGATCTGCAAAATAAAATTTAATGTTATCAGTAAGGAACGTTATCTACATCCCTTCGGGAATCTTGATCGTTTATGCAATTCAGCATATTGCTGAAGTGGTCGCCCCACATACTTGCGATAACATCGTCACCGACTGCTTCCGTTACTCTCTGTGACAACTTTTTAGTATTGGGATTTAAGGACTGGATATCTTTCCAAAGACGAGGATAATCATCGGATTCTAATTTTCTAGACATTGCATCGGCTCTTAGTTGTTTTCCATTTAATCTGCAGTGCTTAAGAGCAAGTTTGAACTGCGCTATCGCTTGTATCATTAGTAATGCAGAGTGTCCTTCCCTAGGGCTCCCATTTTGCCTCCACAGTAGAAATATTTGTCTTGAGTATGTATGTATACAGATCTTTAACCAAGTCATTCCATCCAGGTAAATTACGAGAATTACCTTGACGAAATCTAAAGGCAGCCCCGCACGAAGCAAGCATAGCGGAGATTATGTTCGAATAGAATTCATTCAGATCCCTCCTGTGGTGGTCATTTCTACAGTTTGTGTTAGTATAAAGTAAGGCCGCCCTAAAGTATCTGGCTTTCTGTTGGTTTTTAAAATCCCAGTTTACCGCTGGTGGGGGGTCAGTTAGGGGGTTCAAAGTATGAAGGAATGGGGTACTGGATGACAAAGTAATATATACATATATATATATATATATATATATATATATATATATATATATATATATATAGAGAGAGAGAGAGAGAGAGAGAGAGAGAGAGAGAGAGATATATTAGGCAAATACCATGAATAACAAATGAGTCTCTCTCTGTGGAAAATATCTACCATGTTTTCACTGGTGGAGCTACAAAATGGTGCCATATGGTTCAGATTTCATAATTCATTTATTTTCACGCCTGCAAGTAAAATAAAGGCCTTTCCGCTCATCTGCTAGATGTGAAAGATCCCTACTGACATCTGCTATATGGTTCACAACACCAAACCCTGTGCTAATTTTGCAAAAACACAAAGAATTCTTAGAGCTGGTATATGGAATGTGGATAACTGGAGTATAGAAGAGAAATGAAAGATCACTAATGTGTTGGACGAGTGAGGAGGGACAGCTGAATATTTTGGGGGCCCAGGTCTTACATACAAAAGTGGGTCCAGAACTTATACATACTCATATATATATATATATATATATATATATATATATATATATATATATATATGTGTGTGTGTGTGTGTGTGTGTGTGTGTGTGTGTGTTTTCGTGTGTATGTATGCGTTTGTGTTTCGGTTAATGTTATTCCCTTTGTGGCTTTGACTTCTTTGATGCTAATTTTTTCATATTTCCCTACTTCTATTTTCACTCTTTCTTCATAGTTCAGATAAGTATACACAGAGGTGGTGTGCTTTCCATTTATTTTAAGAGCTACGGTCAGTTTCGCCAGTGTCTCAGGCCAAGATTGAAAACAGAAGTAAGAAAATATGAAAAAGTTTGCATGAAAGAAGTCGATATAATGAAGGCGATAGCCTACAACACATATATATATATATATATATATATATATATATTATATAATATATATATATATATATATATATATATATATATATATATATATATATATATATATATATATATCATATATATAATCATGTATGGAGCAAAAAGAAATTTCTGACTCATCAAGATCGAACCCAAATCTTTGCCAACTAAGCCATACAAGTCATGAAAGGAGTTGGAACCTAAGTACCCAAGGCTTTACATGGCCAGGCTAACCGCGTTGCATACCAGCGTTTTTTCCCCAACTCTCCAACTCAGCAATGACCCAGTTAACAGAATTTCATTCGATTGATCCTTTTGAATGAATATAGTAGAGCTAATCAACACACAATCACATCACATCCCGTTTGCCCTCTTAAATTTTACTCTTACTCACTCGTATCTAGTTCCTCGTTGGACGAGTGGTTTCCGCGCTACGCTGCCAATCCTGTGATCCGAAGTTCGATTCTAGGCTCTGCCAACGCGGAATGAGAGGAATTTATTTCTGGTGATAGAAATTCATTTTCTCGATATAATGTGGTTCATATCCACAATAAACTGTAGGTCCCGTTGCTAGGTGACCAATTGGTTTCTAGCCACGTAAAAATATCTAATCCTTCGGGCCAGCCCTAGGAGAGCTGTTATTCAGCTCTGTGGTCTGGTTAAACTTTTCTTTTCATTATCACTAATCAGCTCTTAACCATTAGCAGGTATCAACTATTTCACTTACAAGTTACTGTCGTATCTTACATCTTTACTGTTATATCTGAACTGCCTGCCTTTGACTTTTTGCATCACTCCAACCAGTCATGGAAAAAGTCCAAACTTTCTCTAACACACTTTTACACCAAATCAGTGACTTTTGTCTTCATTTTCTAATGCAATACTCCAATTCCATCATAAAATCTTTTAATCCCCTCACTATCATTTCCATTATTAGCGTTCATGATGTCCCATTATTTTTAAACGTCCTCATAACTATTTAGTAAGGTAATTGAATCAACATACCCTACTACTCGTCTAAATCCATGCTGGTCTTCCTGCTCTCTCCTTTGATATTCTATCGTGCGCTTTCCTTAGTTAAGGAACGTTGTGCACCCACATATTATTCTTACAGCTTCTCTAGCTTCTATACCTTTATGTAGTGG
>NC_061100.1:56853094-56883094 GCF_015104395.2 Macrobrachium nipponense
TTTATATTTCACCACTTTTCACCCCCATTCCTAGCAGGGCTGAACTTGGTACTTGAAGGACATCAGGAGTGCTACTTTTCATCTCGGCAACCTCAAAAACTACGGATTAGAAACTGATATCTGTGGGGTTTTTTTTATTATTTTTACATGTCACCCCATTCCCACCCCTTCTCAACCCCTTCCCTATTAGGGCTGAACTTGGACCTAAAAGGCATTGGAAGGGTCACTGTTCTTCTCAGCAACCTTAAAAACAATGGATTAGGCACTAATATCTGTTATTTTGGTTATTTTAACATTTCATCCCTTCCCAGTCGGAGTGTCACTATTCATCTCAGCAAGTGACCTCGAAAACTATAGATTAGACACAAGTATCTGTCATTTTCGGTATTTTTACGTGTCATCCACTTCCCACACCCTTCTCAACCCCCGTCCCCACACTTTCTCTCATAGCTTAACTTGTACTCAAAAGGTATCTGGAGTGTCACTATTCATCTCAGCAACCTCGGAAACTGTAGATTAGACACTAATTTCTATCATTTTCGATTATTTTTACATGTCACCCCTTTCCTGCCCCCTTC
This sequence comes from Macrobrachium nipponense, assembly GCF_015104395.2. Classification (NCBI taxonomy): domain Eukaryota; kingdom Metazoa; phylum Arthropoda; class Malacostraca; order Decapoda; family Palaemonidae; genus Macrobrachium; species Macrobrachium nipponense. The sequence goes on from NC_061100.1 coordinate 56,853,673, forward strand.
TCATACCACTCCCTATTGGGGTTGTGTTTAGATTTAAAGGGGTTCTGGAGGGTCAATTTTCTTCTTAGCAACCATAAAAACTATGGATTAGATATTAATATCTGTCGTTTTGGTTATTTCTACATTTCACCCCCTTCCCAATTGGGGCTGAACTTGGACTTGAAGGGCATCGAACGTGTCACTATTCATCTCAGCGACCTCGGAAACTATGGAGTAGACACTAACATCTATCGTTTTCTGTAATTTCTATATTTCCCCTTCCTACATCCCCGCCCCTCATTTGATGCCAGTGATGCCTTAACCCCAAAGTGGTTATTCTAAGATGGTAAATATCATGTATACCAAGTCTGGTTGAAATTGCTTGATGCCTCTCCAAGAGTATGTGGAACATACACACACATGTACACATACACATACATACATCAACACACACACACACACACACACACACACACACACATATATATATATATATATATATATATATATATATATATATATATATATATATATATATATATATATCATCGGAGGGTGGAGAGATACCAAAATCCTTTAAAGTTATTTATTTTGCTGACGTTTCAGGACCATGTGTCCCATTTTCGAAACTAAAAAATTAAAAGAATAACAGAATTAAAATGAGACTCAGATTAAAACATGATAAAAAGTTATTTCTTGACAAAATGCAAATTAGGTACAAGAGATGGAAACAGTGATTACCAAGTAGTGCTGAAGGCAAAAGCTGAGTGACTGTCAGGGTCCGTTTTGGTGCCGAAGGAAACTCAAGAGAGGCACAGAGGAGCTGACGTGGACTGAGTATTTAGTTGGGGAACCAGTTGTTTGATAAAAAGAGATTCGAGTATTGCCAATTGGTGTTCGTTTGGTGCTTTGCCTATGATTTTGAAATCCTTGTAATTTATATTGTAATTGCATTTTTCCCATGATCTTTAAATCAGGAAAATTCGGGGTTTGATAGTTTGACACCCGTACGATAGCTAACATCACGATGGGAATCTAATCTTACCTTTAACAACCTCTGGGTGGAGCCCACGTACTTCCCCAGGTCACATCTGGGGCAATTAAACAAATATATGACTCTTGAGGTCATCAAAGGAAGCAGACTCTCTTTATATTTAAACAAGGACTTGATGGTCATTGGGTTACATGGGATCAATTTTAAGTTGACTGCCGGTAAGTATTTGCTTACAATAAATCTCAGTTCTTGATAGAAATGGCTATCATAGATTAGGGGGACACTAGCGTACAGATGTAGTTTTGGTACCGTTGGCAGTTCAAACTTTGGGTGGAAGATATTATTTAGAAATTTTCGCAATTGTTTGTAAAAGAGTTCTGATGGAAAACAGTTATTTACAAAGTATTGATTGAGAAACGTAATTTCTTCATGAAACGTATTCCACCCGGATGTTAAAGTCAACGCTCTGTGGAAGAGAGTAGACAGGGAATTTAACTTGAAATTAAAAAAGCAGTGGCTATAAAAGTTAGAACCCAGACCAGTAAACGTTCTTTTTCTAAAAACAGTGGTATTAAAATGTTCGTCAAGTCTAAAAACCAACACATTAAGGAAGGGCAGTTTATTTTCATTTTCATATTCAATTGTGAACTTAATATTTGGATGCATTTCATTGGCAAGTTCGAAGAATTCATCTGCCCGATCTGTATTTCTAAATAACAGGAATGTGTCGTCAACATATCTGCTATAAAATAGAGGGTGACAAGCCGTCCAGCAACTGCTCCTCCAGGGAGCACATGAAAATATTAGCAAAAGTGGGGCCTAAAAGAGATCCCATGGCCATACCATCGACTTGCACGTATGCTTTTCCATTAAAAATGAAGGCAGTGTCCAGCATCGCCAACTGAAGTAACTTTTTAAAATCCGTGATATTAAAATTATTAAAAAGAACATCTGGGTTTGCTGGACGGCTGCCCTCTGGCTTGTCACCCTCTATTTTATAGCAGATATGTTGACGACACATTCCTGTTATTTAGAAATACAGATCGGGCAGATGAATTCTTCGAACTTGCCAATGAAATGCATCCAAATATTAAGTTCACAATTGAATATGAAAATGAAAATAAACTGCCCTTCCTTAATGTGTTGGTTTTTAGACTTGACAAACATTTTAATAACACTGTTTTTAGAAAAAGAACGTTTACTGGTCTGGGTTCTAACTTTTATAGCCACTGCTTTTTTAATTTCAAGTTAAATTCCCTGTCTACTCTCTTCCACAGAGCGTTGACTTTAACATCCGGGTGGAATACGTTTCATGAAGAAATTACGTTTCTCAATCAATACTTTGTAAATAACTGTTTTCCATCAGAACTCTTTTACAAACAATTGCGAAAATTTCTAAATAATATCTTCCACCCAAAGTTTGAACTGCCAACGGTACCAAAACTACATCTGTACGCTAGTGTCCCCCTAATCTATGATAGCCATTTCTATCAAGAACTGAGATTTATTGTAAGCAAATACTTACCGGCAGTCAACTTAAAATTGATCCCATGTAACCCAATGACCATCAAGTCCTTGTTCAAATATAAAGAGAGTCTGCTTCCTTTGATGACCTCAAGAGTCATATATTTGTTTAATTGCCCCAGATGTGACCTGGGGAAGTACGTGGGCTCCACCCAGAGGTTGTTAAAGGTAAGATTAGATTCCCATCGTGGTGTTAGCTATCGTACGGGTGTCAAACTATCAAACCCCGAATTTTCCTGTATTAGAGATCATGGGAAAAAATGCAATTACAATATAAATTACAAGGATTTCAAAATCATAGGCAAAGCTCCAAACGAACACCAATTGGCAATACTCGAATCTCTTTTTATCAAACAACTGGTTCCCCAACTAAATACTCAGTCCACGTCAACTCCTCTGTACCTCTCTTGAGTTTCCTTCGGCACCAAAACGGACCCTGACAGTCACTCAGCTTTTGCCTTCAGCACTACTTGGTAATCACTGTTTCCATCTCTTGTACCTAATTTGCATTTTGTCAAGAAATAACTTTTTATCATGTTTTAATCTGAGTCTCATTTTAATTCTGTTATTCTTTTAATTTTTTAGTTTCGAAAATGGGACACATGGTCCTGAAACGTCAGCAAAATAAATAACTTTAAAGGATTTTGGTATCTTTCCTCCCTCCGATGATGCTTATCTGGTTCCAAGCAACCGCCTTCAACTTTAATACTAATATATATATATATATATATATATATATATATATATATATATATATATATATATATATATATATTTGTGTGTGTGTGTGTGTGTGTGTGTGTGTGTGTGTGTGTGTGTGTGTATATGTGTGTGCAGTAGCACTTCATCTTATTAGAGTCCGGCTTATCAGATTTCATTCCCTGTAGGAAAGTTTAAAAGTCTAAGGTGTCTAAAAACAGTTGTTCTTTGTCATAAATGGGTAAAAAACTAGTAGGCGCAATGTTATAATGGATACAAGATTTCTGCTGTTGCCAGAGTAACTGACATAACGAGCTCTGTATGGAACTGATAAGCTGACATTCTCTGCGCATCATCCATAGCATAAAGATTTAAACTTCCATCTTCAAAACAGCATTCTTTGTTTCTACGTTTTGGTAAATACGTTTTGGGATATTTCACAATTTTATACTCTCTAAAAAGCCATTCTTTGTTTCTATATTTTCGTAAGCAGGTTTTGGGATTTTCTCATAACACTGGAATGTTAGTAATAATGTCTTCTTAAACCTTTGAAATATCAGAATTTGTATTTAGAGAACTCATCACTACCTACTTATTCCAAACTGTCCTCAATTACCACACCCACACTGGACTTACCATCGCCATATATTATCGTTTACTAGGTAAGATTAAGTTGCTTCACATTATTTGTAGTGACATTATCTCAGTTATTATGTGTCAGTTGCAATACATTAAGCACCTGCGTACGGTGTTCTTAGTGTCTCATACAGACACCCAATAACAAGCAGACAAAATTATTTTGGTATGAAATTTGGGTTATAAGATGCTAAGAAAATGTATGACGATAAAAACATGAAAGGTATTAGTACGTACTAAATAAATGTATTGTGTATTTCACGTATCTTGCAAGAATACATAGTGGAAGGACTTCTCAAGCAACTTTTTACACGTGTTTCATTTTACAGCAAAACTTCTGAGATTGAATCATTAGCGTAAGGTAAATGCCTAACAGCGGGCTTTATTCTAAGGTCTTCTTTACTTGTGTATGTATGTATGATATGTATATATGTATGCAAGGTTTCAAAGTTAACTTACGTCAAGGATTCGAGCTCGTCCCAGCGTAAAAACATGACATAATTCGAATCCCGGCGACTCTTCCAGGATTTCCTTCAGCTCATTAAACTAGAGACAGACAATGAGAGATGTGCAGCATAATGGACAAATATTTAAGGATATGATATATCTAAAAAAATATAGGCACAATATTCACAAATACAGACATATTTTAAATTGTTACAAAGACCTGTTTTTGTTTGCAATGGAATGGAAAATTAACAAAATTTAGCATGCATAAATCATATCAATTTATCTTCTGCTGATCATTTTTTGGAACAGCCTCATTTCTCATCACTTAGTCATAACGTCAATATAGTATAAGTTCATGCATCGAACTGCCTCTTCTATAATAATTAGCTTTAAACAATGCCATGTGTTGTACTTATTACTACTCTGAGCTACTCAGGTTTCTTTCCATGGAAATAAATATATCGTTTGTGACAATGAAATAATTGAGTTTTCATCGCATATATAGAAACTTACCTCTTCTTTCATGTGACAGAATTTGGAATCCCTTCGTGTTGCATTCACGAGGAGCTTCAAGTCTTCCACCTGTTGAGAAAGATGTCAATTAGTATTGCTTCTCAGGTTACCGAAATACTTAGACGATTCGGTGACAGACGCGGTTATTTTGTATGATTAAGGAACAGCCAAACAAGCGCCATAGCCAACATTTTTATTCCACTGGGATGTTTCGGCTTTAATGCACTAAGCTATTTTAGACCTAAAATAGAGGTAAAACACCAAAAGTTAAAGGTCACACTCGAGAATAATATTTTATAAACTATGTTACTATAAAATAAACATACTACTCAGAAAAGAAAACATGGTGACCTAAAACTGATACAATTCTGTGAATATAATAGCCATTGAAACTAAGATAAACTCAAGACGAGAGAAATAAAAGACATCAAATAAAACATAGGACAACGAAGCATTAAAACAATAACAAACAAAAAAAATACCAAGTCAAGAAAAGAAAAAATTACACTAGATAAATTAGCCTAATGACTGGAAAGCGAGAGCGGATAGGAAATCAGTAGATCATGGATACCAGAGAGAAAGACTGATCTTGACGTCCTCTATTTCTCTCGTCTTGCGTTTGTTTTTCTTAGCTTTATTTGCTTTCATATTTACAGAATTGTATTAGTTTTAAGTCACTGTTTTATTTCCTGAGTAGTGTGTTTTTTATGGTAAAGAAGTTTATAACAATTTATTATCGAGTGTGACTTTTCTTTGATTTGTATTCTGCTATATAAAAAACCTTAAGTTTTGGTGTTTTGCCTCTATTTGAGGTCGAAAATAGCTTAGTGTGTTAAAGCCGAAACATCCCAGTGGAATAAAAATGTTGGCTATGGCGCTTGTTTGGCTGTTCCTGATGGGGATCAGATTCCCTAGGAACCAATCTCTATCAACTATATGTGATTAAAGTGAAGGTACCAGTAGGTACCTGCAGAATTGAAATATCTTGAAAGGAAATCTGTTCAAGATGGGAAGATGAGAGCATTTAAAACACACGGTGAAGTACATGAACATTCATATAAAAGCGAAATAACTGAATTGGTTCAGTGCCAATGAATATATATGCGTACGTGTGGACAACTAAAGGCTCTGACCAAGCATATATGACAAAATCGCCCTTTGAAAAGTGATATCGGAGGCAGACGCCGGCATGTTTCTAATTTATGAGGTATGGCAATGGCAATGCATATGCTTGCACTGACTGGAGAATAACAGCATGTTTGCCTGCAGTATAACATTCTCCTTTTTTCAGTTTATCTGGCACTGTTTGGGACAGCAGAATTCTAACAATTGTAACTTTTCGGAACATATCTATTAATACTGAATTGATGACGGTATTGAAGCGTGTGCCTGCTAAACTCAATTAAAAACTATAAAATTAGCTATGCTACTAGGAAGGCGCAAATGTATTTATTGTGAAGTAAAACATAAACAATATTTTTTTTTTTTGTCACTCAATGCAAGGGTGTTCATAAGAGGAACTATTCATTCATATTTCCAAATGTTTATTCATTCTTTAAAGCAGAATAGCTTTTAGAAGTATATCTCCAAGTTTTAATTAGTGGTAACTGAAACATGAACTAAACACATAGTGTTTCATCAATGGAAGTTTGTTAGAAGGTGGAGCTTTCCCTGGATAATCTATTCGATATTTCTCTTTTACTTTTGATATCAAATTATGCATGCTTACTTGGGCAAACCAACTGGGCGTTTGGCTTCCCTTGCTTTGTGTGATGAGGAAATAACAAAAATTATACAAATGACCGTCAACTTTTACCTTCCAAGGTATATACTATTTACCTTTAGTGGACAGTGTTCTATCAATGATAAATTCTATCGCTTAAGAAACTTGCATAAATCATTTCAACACAGAGACATACTCACTGAAGTATCTCACCACGATCTCTTACTCAACATGTGATGGTAAAAACAAATCTCCTTTTAACGTCCTTACCTTCAACTGAGCTTCATTTGCAATATTTGCGAAAATACAGACGGGAAGCGCCGACAGAAAAATATTCAGAACGTTGATCACCGGGTAAAACGTGATGAGAGACCACTCGAGAAGCATGACGTAAACGGCAATGACGCACGAGAACACGGAAGACAGGAGGGTGACTCCGATGGGCAGACCGATGTAGTCGTGCAAGTGCCTCTGGTAATCCTGAACATCCAAGAGGAGAGTTTTGGAGCATTCCAGCGGTTGGATCTTTTCTCTTTCGTTCGCCATGATCATGGCACAGATGTTCTCGCATTCGCCGAGATCTTTGTCTGGATAAAATTTGTCGCGGTTACTGTTTTTGTGATAACGCCTTGTCTCGCTATTCCACTCCATCTTTCGTTTTTCGCAGCGTATCGCTTGCTCTTTGACTGTCATGAGGTCTTTCGTGATGATAAAGTAAGCGGAAGTGATCATCGACATTGAGGAATGATAAAAGCTCATTATGAAGAAATAGCACATGAAATTGAAAACTATCTCGAGCATCTCTCCGATGTTTGCAATCACCAGAAAAGACGACAACAAAAGGATCTTCTTCCCAACGAAAATCGTCGTTATACAGATGAAAAGAAGAACCGAGATTGTGAACTGGTGGCTAAATGTTATACTTCGAGCGTAAATAGGTATCTTCATCGCCAAACGGTGATACTTCATGACGACTTCGAGGGCGTACAGTCTTTTGAGAATGAAGTAGACCCCGATGAGCAGGATCGAAACCAAATTGACGACGTCCTCGATTGAATCTGCTACCGAATAAGTCCCTCCTCTTCTTGAACTTCTTTCGTCGTCTCCGCTAGATATTTCAAGGATGATCAGGGATCCATAGACAGTATACAGGAGAGAAACAACCACTGAGGTCATGACCTCCAAAACAACGTTTCTTGTGTATAAGGGAAGAGTTGCGTTTCTGCCGGTAGAATTTCCTTGCTCAATCAGCAATTCTTGCCTGGGAGACTCGGGAACTGCTGAGCTGCTCTTTGCGTCCTTATATGGAAATCCTCCCAGTATTTTCAGAAGCGCAAGAGATACTTGCATTTGCTTAATTACGCGAGTCATTTTCCTAGTATGAGGACTAATATTTAAACCGTTCCAGAACCAGGTTCGTTAACGACTGCGTCAAATACAACGAACAACGTATCTAGCCCCTATCAATTGATTTTCTGTTTTTTTTTCTGTTTTTTTTTTTTTGCACAGAACTTCGTACGCTTTCGATTTCTTTAACAATGGACGTTAATTATTCCCCTACATCTTGTAAGCAAGCATAGATTATATCAGGCTTTATTGAGGGAAATCTTTTGAATATAGCAATAATCTAAAAATAAATGTTTCAAAAGTTTCTTCAGTTAGAAAAATAATATATTGGAAACTTTTGTCTTACAGTTCAGAATTACGTATAAGAAATAAATATATTTAAAATGTGACCAATGAAGACAAACAGAAAGGGGCAAAATAATCCTAAATTATCTAATGACGCTAAATAAATCGAAATTAGTTTTACGTATGTAGTCTGATATTATGTATCAAAATTATGGAATTCTATTTTTGAGCCTATAAAGGAAATGTAGTCTTTGTTTAGTTAACAAGAAAACGCAAAAAAAGATAAAAAAAAAATCATCCCTGAGGAAAAGATAGTGACATAGGTTTGTCTATTGACACACTGTAGGATCATAATACTTTATTTCTTCTCTTTATCCTCGGCTATATCATGCAAGGGAAACTTCATGATGCCTGAACCATCTAGCAGCCAAATTGTATTCGAGCACAAGATCTACTATTTACGCGTCAGAAAGGAATGATGCCTGGTATGCTTGGGTGGCTGCTGGGCAAAACCAGAGTGTGACACAAAGCCCCGGAGGCTTATTTGTAAGTTGATGCTAGAACCTCTATCTATCCCACCTGGGAGCTAAATGAAGAGATGCTGAAAGGACTTCCCCATATTGAATGTCCTTTGTCTTGCCTTTAAAAATAACATTTGTAAACTCATACAATAACATATATACATATATATATATATATTATATATATATATATATATACATATTATATATATGTATATATATATACGTATACGTATAAGCGAATCCCACAGGAAAATTATAGTCAGAAATCCAAGCGCTTTCATCTTTACTCAGACATTGTTAAGGAGTTAATGAAGTACAATTGGAGAGAAAGGTCTCAGGTACAAAACAAGAACAAGAATACCAGATGGTTAATTGTCAAAAGGGTAAAAATTAAAAGAGATAATCTAGAATTATCGGATATCACACGGTCACAAACCTAACCGAAATTACAAAGTACCTTCGCAGTCCAGAACATGTTGCTTATATTTATCTACGACTTTTTTCATAATGAAAGCATCAAGTTTAAATAAACCAAGACTTAAATTTAGAACATTTCTATTATTTGACTTGATGAAACAAGATTCAATGATATTCCTTTTAACTGTGTCATTACATGGGATTAAGGCTCTTGCTTGACTCCAGTTAATAGGATGGTCTAAATCTCTCATATGTACGAATAATGCATTCGATATTTGCCCAGTTCTCACAGAATATTGACGTTGTTTGAGACGTTGTGGAAGAGATTTACCGGTCTGTCCGTAATAGACTTTATCACACTTTTTGCAGGGAATTTCATATATGCAGCCTGGAAGATCTTTAGGAGAATTTTTAATTATTAAACTCTTGACATTAATATTACTGAAAACAACATTTATGTTAAAAAGCTTTAAAATTCTAGGAATATCTAAAAACCTTTCATCATAGGGTAATTTTAGAATGTTATGCTTCCTAAATTCAAGTTTGTCGATAGTTGAATAAAATGTTTTTCTAGCTCTTTTCCATGACACATCTATAAAAGTCCTTGGGTATTTAAGTTTCAATGCAATATCATAAATAGTTTTAATTTCAGCGTCAATAAACTGCGGGCTACAGACACATAAAGTCCTTAGGAACATCCCAGAAAAAACAGAGAATTTAACATTTTGATGGTGATTGGAGTAGTAATGAACAAAAGAGGCAATGCTAGTTGATTTTCGAAAGACTGAAAAGGTGAAATTTCTATCATTTCCATGGACAGTTACATCAAGAAAATTCAAATTACAATTTCTTTCTTCCTCTATAGTAAATTTTATAGAAGGGACTAAATTATTGACATTATTAAGGAATTCCTGGAGATTTTCGTGAACTGGCCAAATACAGAAAATATCATCCACATATCTAAACCAAATAACTTTTTGGGGCAAAATTCTTGGTAAGAGTTTTGTCTCAAAAAATTCCATGTAAATATTGCTAAGGACAGGAGATAAGGGATTACCCATAGCCGTGCCAAACTTTTGTACAAAAAATTCCCCATTAAAAAAAATTTACTATCTTTGATACATAACCTTATGAGACTAATGAGGTTTGCTACACTTAAGAAAATGTCATGACGTTCTAATTCCTCCTCCAAATATTCAAGTAAGTCATCTACAGGCACTTTTGTAAATAAAGAGACAACATCAAAACTAACCATATTAAAATCTAAATTCAAATTTAAACTATTCAATTTGTTTATAAAATCAACATTGTTTTTAGCATTCGTGTTAGAAATGTTTCCTACCAAAGGAGTAAGAATTTTCACAAGCCATTTAGATAAATTATACGTAACTGAGCCCACTGAACTAATGATTGGTCTGATAGGGGTATTGATTTTATGTGTCTTGACTAAACCATACATATAAGGTGGGGAGGTGCATTGCGGTGTAAACTGTTTAATTAAATGGTCAAAGCCCTTCAAAATGGATTTAATTTGTTCATTAAAATGGGAGTTCACTGTCTGTGTAGGGTCAGACCTCAGTTTCGTATAAGTATCAGTATCATTTAGAAATGTCATTATTTTACTGGGTATGTGCCCGGAGTTTGCAAAACACACCAACACTGTCGTAGCATTCCAACAGCTTCCAGTGACATGCTTCCAATGCTCCTTATAATATACACTAATTGTCCTATAGGAGCTGTCAACAGGTGGACTGATCTTGACTATCCATTTCCTCAGATAAAGTGACATGTATGATTCAGATTTGCCTGACACTCTACTCTCTTGAACTGCAACCTTCTCTTCATTTCGTACCCTTATAAATATTTAAAAGGTTTTTTATTGGATGAAATGCTGTCCTGTAAATCTTTTATTTAGACGAGGAAAATTAAATCAGAATGAATGTTGCCTAAAATTGTTCTGAATGTTTTGCCCATGAAGTTTGTAATATGTGAAATGATTTTTAATCAGTTTTCTATTTTGGAAGTGAAGTCTGCTGTAAAGATGGCAGAGGTGCATTAAGTTTTTAGATACTGCATATGCTTCTCCTGTGAGTAGCTCCCCCGGGTTTCTAAGGGCTTTGTCTGTCTTTGTGTGAGGGCTGCTCTGTCACCACACCCAATTCTCCTAAATAGGGAAGGCTAAGAGGTTTTCTATCTAACAAATGGCCTTGTTCTTACTTTGAACTAGGATATAGTTCAGTTCTGTAATGAGGTCGGTTGCATTTGTCAAGTATTATTTTCAACAATGGTCTCAAGGGTTTTTGGAGAGTATTCCTGTACCCTTTTGTATCCTTGTCGTAGACGTCAGGGGTCATAATTCCAAAGACACTGAAAAAATCACAGACTCGAGGATTACCCTGGTTGATGAACCTTTCACCCTACTATATACTTCCCGAACCATTCAAACGGCCACTTTTCAAAGACTGGACTTGTCTGATTCACAGACTTTTTTTCTTTTCTTTTTGCGGAACTGGGCATGTTTTGCGCTGTCTTTCCCGTCTAAGTATCTAATTTACATATAATCTATGTAATAGACATCAACCATTGTAGAAATGTTACCCATCATGAATTGCAAGTTTAATCTCGATCTCAGAGATTAAAGGGCTATTTTCTGCAATGGAGGGCGCGTAATGCAGACACACAAAGTCGTTCTAAGGTGGTAATATCATAAGATATTTCGTCCTAATGTTTAGGATTTTTCTGATAATTTATTTTCTTGTCTTTTTCACTGAATTGATAAGATATTAGTTTGCTCATTATTGATTTAGTAATGAGATGAATGTGGAAGTGACGTTTTTTCTGTCTTCTTATATAGCTTTCGATAATCTATTATTGAAGAAAATAATACTGTGGTTATATGGAAAGAATGTTATCTATGGAATAAACAGTTTTTTACAACGAGCCTCCCTCCCGAACAGTTTTTGACATGGGACAGTAACATAATATACAATTCATGATTTGCGCAGAACTGCATAGAGGTTCAGGCGAAACAAATGGAAACTGGATGTTGTATTTATGTTGTACGATTCTTCCCTCCATTAGCGAATACCAGATTATCACATCACTCCTACCCTGCATTACCTAGTTAAAAAAATGTCAGCTTACAGCAACATCTGCTTATGTTCCGCTTTAAAATGAAAAAAAAAAAAAAACAATCCATTTTTACAGTCGTTTGAGTGCGCCTCCTCAAATTCAACTCCTCATTTAAGTCATTCTCTGAGAGAGAGAAGAGAGAGAGAGAGAGAGAGAGAGAGAGAATAACATGAAAGTGCCTCCGGAAACTTGAGCGAGTGGGTAGTTATGCATGCACCAGCCTGCAATTTAGTCATTTGTATCTGTACATTTTTTAGCGTTCTTTTGCATTCTAGGCAGTCTTGCCTTTCAGCTCGGGCTTGGTATTTCTACAGTGTATTCATCTAACAACTGCTTGGGAATCCTGTTTAATGAAAGCTTTCTGCTATATTTTCAGTATTTTTGCTTGATAACATCGATATTCCATTCTTCTTAATTTTCTAAGATCTTTATTTTTTTTTATTTTTGCTTTTATTCTGTTAGATTTATTTATTTAGTTATTTACTTATTACACACTGAAGTAACGTCGAACATTTTCTATTACCTAGTATAATGAAATCTTTACAGATGCTTCTCAAACATCTGTACGTTTTACCTGCGGGATTAAGAAAAGACTTATCATTAGAGGCATACTAATATTTTAACCAGATTGCCCATAGCGTTAAAATGGACGCTACAATAAGTGGCTGAGAGGGTAAACCCCGATCCTAAGGACGTTACATACTCATAATTGACATTACCTGACTGCAAAGAATTTTGTCCAAAATTAACGAACTGGTAACATAAAATGCTACATATATATCTCTTATTTGAATATTGAAAACACACTTTATAAAATAAGGCCAAACTATGTTACATAAGAGAATAATCTATCCTACATATCAAAACGGAAAGGAAAGATCATATGTACTACCGGCAAGAAAACTGAGAGTGCAGCATTCATTAGTTTTCGTTCATGGAATTTCCCATTTGTTTTTTACTGGAAAGACAAAACTTTGCTAAATTTACTCTAGAATATGAAAACACAATGCAAATTATGCCATAAAAGTTGAAACTGCAAAACAAAAACATTCAGGTACTTAAAAACACTACATATGTCCAAAGTAACTGGAATTTGTCATGTGGATTCGTTCATAGAGATCTGGAAGATAGAGTGAATTTCTGATTGTAGTACTATGTATTACGACAACAATATTTACTCGTTTTCCTTTATGAACGGGAATAATATTGCATCATCATATGTGGTGAATGTAATTATTTTAGTTTCTACAAATTTATGTTTGCATTCCAAAGAGTTTAAAATTAACTGACGTCAATGCCAGTCAGTGTTGCAACGGCTAAGGTAGGTTGAGCAAGTCTCGTTGAATTCGCAAGAGTGTTTTCTATGATGTGAGGAGGTGCCCGAGTGTTTTGAGCTGGAAAGTATAAGTCACTGGATACTGGCGTAACGGCTTTCACACTCTCATGCCTTTGACGTTGGCATGGATCAGTGCTAGTAGCTGTTTACAAAGCTACTGTCATCAAAAGGAAATCTTTAATTCTTTATCAAAGTTAAAGTAGCTTGTCAACTCGAAGATTTTCTGAATGTGCTCCCATTACAAGAAGTTCAAAGTTAGCCCACACAGCTGAATAGAGAAAACGAAACCGTCTTCAAACTATTTATTTCATGCTTATTTTAAGGAATATTTGAATTTTCATAAAACATTTATTTATGTTATATTTCTTAATCACTTTAAAAATATGGTTTACTTGCAAATATTTGCCTATGCAATTATAATTTTCTTAAAGCCAAGATTTTGTTCCTAGGCTTAGGTGTGTTAGTTTTTGTTACTTGTTAAAAATACATCACACCTAGCATTCACATTTGTATAACAACAGTTTTAGGCTGGAAAGCATATTAAGTTATCTATACATTCTTGCAGTTCAAGTGACCGTTTGAATGAAGCAATTTTACACCAAAAGCAAGCACGATTTTCAAGAAAACATTCTTAATTGTAAAAAGCTGTTGCATTAATACTAATAAATACTTAGATTAATAGCTATTGTCTAGAAATAATATAAATCATCAGCATCTTTCATTTTTCAAAGGACAAATAATCTCTAAAAACAAGTCATTTTGTAAATGAGATTACATCTCAGAGGCCTCACATTATTTATGTTGGGCCTATAAATCATTTTGCAACATCCTGGCACTTTGGGCATATCCTAATACATCAAAATTCAAAGAAAACTTTTCATTGTGACTGTTGAGCTTATTAGGTCTACTGTTATATGTTGTTGAGGTTGTTACAAAAACCACTTCAAGTAGAAAGTTATGCATCATGGCACTGACAAGACTGCTAGCACTATCATACCGTGATTTGAGCTACCTAATGTATAAAAAGAATTAATTTATGTTACAAACATTACTAATTATACCAATGGATAAAAGAGACCATACTCATATAACCATAAGGAAAAGTGTTAGCTGTGAATTCACAAACTTATCATCATCAATGACATTGGAAAAAAAAGTGTCTCATACTACTTGGTAACCGTTACACTGAGTATGAGATTTTCGGCTATTTAAAATTAATCATGTAGCATCAGTTTTGAGCATGGCTGTACCTTCAATCTGTATAAACATACAGGGGCCAGAAAGCCAGCGGTAAGAGAGGCTGCTCAGGGTTGGATGATTGCAAGTCTATTTCATTTCTTGAGATTTTACACAAAGCTAAATCTGAAACAGATGAGAGGTTATTGGATACGTTTCACTTAAAAAACATTAAACTTACTAGACTTAGAGCAGGGTTCAGATCTCAACAAAGACCATTGCACCCTACGCATATTTCTGTACTAATGAAAATAATTCATAAAGGAAAAGATCCCCCAGCTCATCCATCAGAATGTGGGGTATGGAAAAGTATAATTATTCAGAAAATGATTTTATAATACTTAGTTGTCATGTCGAATTATGTCATATGATTCATTGGAAAGTATTTTCATTGATACAACAACAGCAATCAATATATGATTTTGAATAATTTCTTTTTCATTATATTCCTCACAGAGTCGTTTTCATCGGTTTATTTTCATCCTTCACTCTTTTGCTTTCAGTCAGTTACTTTCCTTTTCTGAGCAGCTTATCACTATCGATAATTAGTAGTAATATCGATAATTATTACTAATATTATCGATAGTTAGTAGTGATTAGTACTAATATTATTGATAATTAGTAGTTGAAAATATTGCTTAGTAAGAGATTTGTCAGAATGTAAACCATATCTGCTAATCATGATGTGAATAATGTAATATAGTATTTCAAAAAGTGAAAGATATCTGTCTTTAAATGAGTACCCGTGCATATACTTTGAAAGTTCAGTCATGGTACTTTTTTTAATGAACTGAATTTGCTATCTTGGGTAACAACAGCCAACAACTGGGTTCAGCGCACATCCAAGGCTACCTTTTGAAATGCCTCTCGTCGGATATGGAATCCTTCCATTAGTTATATTTCTTTTTACTTCCTGACAAAAGCCGCTTAGTGATTGTAACTGTGAGACCCAATGGATATTAAAGAGCAACTGTCTGAAGCTGTATTTTGTAAGGCTTGTCAGTGATTTTAAAGCTGTAATTTCCTCCGATCTGCTGGCGCCATCTCACAAATCACTTTGTATTACTCAAAGAATTAATCGTCTTCCTGAAAGCATAACTGCTGGGTTCCCTGGCATTTGGTTTCTGGGGTATAAATATTTTAATAAAAAATATTATGAAGTTAAAAGTGATAATATAGTGATAAAATACTTGAAAGACTGGAACGTCGCAATATTTACTCTAGTTTGGGTGTACATTAGATATGTTCTGAAGTTTTGGATGTTTTTAATTTCGAAGGAAAACTTTCAAGCTGTTGTTAGTGATAATAACATTTAATTATAATAATGCTGAAGATGAAGTAGAAGAAAAATAGTGGCAGTATTAACATTAATAGTAAGTGGGTGTGGTTTAAACTTCAAGAGGCTACTAATAACATGAACTTATTATAGTTATATTTTGGTGGGTTTTTGTGAATTTGTTGCTATTATTTTATCTACGATCATATATAGGTAGTTCTAAGTAAATAAAATTAGATCTGTGATGGAGATTAACATTAGAAGTAATTTTCTAAAAATTTCCTTGAAACCAAATACTCTTATGGATTAAAGGAAACACATAAACCTACCTTCAAGTGGCAAAGTTATGTCATTGTAATCACCGTCATCTCTCTCTCTCTCTCTCTCTCTCTCTCTCTCTCTCTCTCATTATTCCTGTAAACAATTCAGGTATACCAGGAACTGAACTCAGGTTGCAGCAACACAAAGGTTTCATATTTCTTTATTTCTTCCTTTATTCCACGATACTTGTCTGTCAGTCCCATCTACGTGTTATATGTAATCAGAAAGCTCATTTGTTTAAGACATCTTTTATGTTATTAACAGGAGGAATCTGATCACATGTATTATAATCTGAATTTTCCTGGATCAAAAAAGCATAAATAAATTGCGAGGAAACAAACACATAGACTTATGGAGAAAACTATATAAAGTAAAGTCAAACAAGTTCATACATTTGCCGAGTAATTAAAAGAAAGAGAGAGAAAAAGGTCTTTGCTGACTCGCCAGAAATAATCTCCTGCCGTCTCTCCAAGAAAGGAGACGTCAATCAGGTCTTCTGAAAATAGATGGTGGAGGAAAAAAGTCAAAAGATATCGAGCCAAAATGAGATCTTATTCGCGAGACTTCTGGCATTTCCATGTTTCAAAAGGAAGACACTCGCTCGCTGACAGGAAGTATCGATTTCATCTTAAATGCAGGAGAGAAAGAGGATGAAAGGGTGAAAGGAAGAATAATAGACATAGGAGGATGAAAAGAAAGATGAGAAGGAAGATCTCCATTTAAAGATGGACTCTTCATCATAAAGAAGTGTGGCGGGGAATACTTAAGTTCAAGCACGCAGGCGCCAACGCATTCACATGAGCGATTGGCATGCAGCACAATAATGATCGTTTTTAGACTAGGTACACTGAAATGTCATCCTGGATGAAATGAAAGAATTTTTTTTTAATATGAAATCAATTTAATGGACAACACCCACTGAAGTATTTCTGAGAAAAAGCAGTATACCGTGACTCATTCATCTTTAAAGTCTTTATGCTTTAGACCAATAAAACAAAGGTTATTCCTATGCTAAAAGCACAGAAGACATGACATAATATGTAGCGGTAATGGTGAACCTTTCGAAATGAACTAATTGCGCAAGAACTCTGGTTTCATTCGTAGGCAGTTCTTCATCTGAGATATTAATAAATATGTGCGTAGAACTTATTAGATTGCAAATCAGTTGTTCACTTTCTTCTCTAAAGGGCATCAGTAACTTAGAAAAGTTACAAAAGTCAGAGGCCATCGTGTTGCAGTAAAGACCATTGATCCTAAAATCTCTGAAAGTTCATATAAATGTGTGTATATATGTCTCTGGATATACTATACTATATATATATATACTATATAAATATATATATATATATATATATAATAATATATACATATATTTATATAAATAATATATATTATATTATATATATATATATATATATATATATAGTATAATATATTATATTCATATATGTGTGTGGGTGGGTGTGTGTATATATAAAAAATATTTCTCAAACTGAATCTAGATCGGCATTTAATTTAATTAATGATTTAGTTTTAATGTCACATATTGTGCGCAGAACAATGAAAAGAATTGATGAATTGGACTAAGGTTAGGGCCCTGATATCTAGATCTACTAGACAACATACTATACCAATGGAAGAAAACAAACTATTAAAAAACATAAAATCAAAATAAGTTGTAGTAAAACAAATGCCATTCACCATTTTTAAAGAAAATGCAAGTCTAACAAAAAGAAATCACGGTAAATTAAATTAATCAGCCTGATTTCCGTCTCATGTCTGAACAATGCCAAGATAAGAGAAGGAAAGGGTTATCAATTTCTCTCTGAATCCCTGAGAAAAATTAGTGGCATCTTTTCCACGAATGATTTAAAGGATGATGCTTCCAGTAAATCAATGTGCAATAATTTCTGATTTACTTACTGAATTTCGTATCTTTTTCGTTTCGCATATCTTTTTATGATCCATGACAGAATTAACTGATGAATTATTCGATGAATAAATAATCGCCATATCAGCCATTTATTTTCTTTAATAGTTGGAGACCTGTTGCATAGTTATCTACACCAAGTGTTGCAGTGAAGCTTTGGATACTAAGCCAGAGTGCTCTAACTTGATCAAATAATCTTACCCATTTTTCAAGCAATTCAAAAATTCATTTGTGCGTTAATGTTGAGCTTAAGATGTAATTGTTTAATATATTATAACCGTAATTTTGGGGGGGATATTTTAAGAAGCTCCAATAGATCACAAAGGGACACCACCTTTTTCAGTATGAGGAATCTCGGAAAATTTATGGAAAATGGTTGAATGGTAAAATTACTTATTAATGTAATATATAACCTTCTAGACTGAGTTTTAAATATTTTTGTTTCTTGTAAAAGCCAATACTGTTCGCAATTATCTGAGAAAAGCTGCAGCACTTTTCATTTGTCCTCGTTCACGTTCTTGATAACGAAAGAGCTTCCTGCGTCAGGCTTCGTAATCCCAAAATCTTTGTAATGGCAAACATATTTTAAAAACTGATGTTATTTGGGTGGCACCTAACTGTGGGGATTATTTTCGGATTCTTGCTGAAATGTACGGAAAATTGATCCCACAAACTAAAGCACAAAATTAATACCCAAACCAAAGACTATAGGGTCGTCTCGCTTGATTGCTTTATCTCTACTGATTATTTTGAAAGCAGGTTTAGCAAAAAAATATATTTTCAAACTTATCTCATTTTATGGATGCTGGGTTTTTGTTCCCCAAGTAAATGTAATCTCTCAATGTGCAGAAGGAATCTATATTTTCAAACACCAGATGTAATGTGCTTCAGGAAAAAATCCATACAAGAAAGTACTGGTAGGGATTCTTTTCATAACATCGGGATCAAAGAGAATGGAAATTCATAAGCTCATTCCAACACCTGTTTACGAGCTTCACAATATTCTTTGTTCGTCAAAAGGCCGTTGATTATACAGTCATTCTATGATCGTGTCTTTTGGCGCCTCAGGTACTTACAGTATGAGACACGCCAAAGGGAGAGAAAGAGAGAGAGAGAGAGAAATGTCGTCTTATTCAGAAGCTGAAGTAAAACATAATGATAAAAGGTATCCATGCATATGTTTATGAAATTCGAATAAAAGAAACTTTTTGCACAGTGCAAAGTCGAACACCATCTTTCTGTGTTATTGATACTAATGCCAATGTGTGAAAACGACTAAAACTACTTCAGAGTGTATTTATGAATTCCGTTGAAATTTATGCTTATGCATATTTTTGATTGGTCGTTTTTTTTATTGTGTGTACCAGTGGCCATTCTGTTTCGTGGACGCATGTCTTTCATAATGATGTCTTTTAGACTTGTGACTTATGAACATTCGCTTACCTTGAGCGACAGTATAATATTAATCAAAACCAAAGCCAGTACCGTTATCAAAAGCAACATGATAAAATAACACTTTCCAGAATTTTAGCGATTTTTTCTCATCCTGAAATATACCTCCAAAAATGAGAAATAATTCCGACAGCTTTGAAAAATACTTTAGTTGCAATTTGCAATTTTTATTTTACTGCTTTATCATAGGGAGCAATATGACACCTGAATATGGGCTGAGATTCAAAGTACTATTTTCATTACTTAACAAAATATATCAAGCAAAAATAAACTGGAGAGAGAAATGGCCAGAGATTTAGTCTAAAGATCTCTTAATTAAAAGTGACAGGATCTCGGAAGCCCTATTCAGAAATATCCCTGAGGTCGGCGATAAAAGAGGCTGATTTGAATAGTGAATAGGAATCAGGTCTGGATTCCTTGAAAAGATCCTACTTTTACGTCCATGAATTTTATGACAAAAATATATGAAATTTCCATGGTAAACATGAAATAATACAATTTTTGATAAGTATTAACTATAGCCATTTCATCCCAACCCTCAGAGATAATTGGCTTTTGGTGTCCACCATGTAAACGATTTGTACCTAAATAGAACTACCCGTCCATTGATGATTAAACGGACTGGAACTGTAGTGAGAGAATCACGAGTGATTCAGATATCCGACTGTCAGCCAGTTCAGGGTAGACTTGCATTTACTAAGCCCATCATTGTAGGTCCATATAGAGGGTGTGGCTTGGTCATCTTTTTCTCTCACTAGCATGAAAGCTTATCTTTGAAAATTTCATATAAATCCTCATTCTTCTGTTAGTGCAATGGGAAATTCTTCATGTTTCTTGAATGGTGTTGCGTTTAGCTCCCTAGTGAATCCCTGGAACACCCGGGTACTTAGATGCCCAACTAAAACTGGGATCTTGTTTGGGAGAAAACAACCATTCTACCACTTTTGAAAATATGTATTTCGGATGAGACCTTGCTTACCACCTACTACCACAATTTTTTTTCTTTTTTTATAAATCCTGAATAATAATAATAATAATAATAATAATAATAATAATAATAATAATAATAATAATAATAATAATAATAATAATAATAATAATAATAATAATGGCTCCAGGAAGTCAAGGAAGAAGAAACAAGGAGAATAAAACAAAGATTCACAGAGATCACGACAGACACAGTCAGACACCAACTAAAGAAAATGCCAAACTGGAAAGCCCCAGGTCCCGATGAAGTCCATGGATACTGGCTGAAAAACTTCAAGGCCCTACACCCACGAATAGCAGAACAACTCCAGCATTGTATCTCAAATCACCAAGCACCCAAATGGATGACCACAGGAAGAACATCCTTAGTACAAAAAGACAAGAGTAAGGGAAATATAGCCAGTAACTACAGGCCTATCACCTGCCTACCAATAATGTGGAAGTTACTAACGGGTATCATCAGTGAAAGGCTATACAACTACCTAGAGGAGACAAACACCATCCCCCACCAACAGAAAGGCTGTAGAAGGAAGTGTAGGGGCACAAAAGACCAGCTCCTGATAGACAAAATGGTAATGAAGAACAGTAGGAGAAGGAAAACCAACCTAAGCATGGCATGGATAGACTATAAGAAATCCTTCGACATGATACCACACACATGGCTAATAGAATGCCTGAAAATATATGGGGCAGAGGAAAACACCATCAGCTTCCTCAAAAATACAATGCACAACTGGAATACAATACTTACAAGCTCTGGAATAAGACTAGCAGAGGTTAATATCAGGAGAGGGATCTTCCAGGGCGACTCACTGTCCCCAATACTCTTCGTAGTAGCCATGATTCCCATGACAAAAGTACTACAGAAGATGGATGCCGGGTACCAACTCAAGAAAAGAGGCAACAGAATCAACCATCTGATGTTCATGGACGACATCAAGCTGTATGGTAAGAGCATCAAGGAAATAGATACCCTAATCCAGACTGTAAGGATTGTATCTGGGGACATCAGGATGGAGTTTGGAATAGAAAAATGCGCCTTAGTCAACATACAAAAAGGCAAAGTAACGAGAACTGAAGGGATAAAGCTACCAGATGGGAGCAACATCAAACACATAGATAAGACAGGATACAAATACCTGGGAATAATGGAAGGAGGGGATATAAAACACCAAGAGATGAAGGACACGATCAGGAAAGAATATATGCAGAGACTCAAGGCGATACTCAAGTCAAAACTCAATGGAGGAAATATGATAAAAGCCATAAAAACATGGGCAGTGCCAGTAATCAGATACAGCGCAGGAATAGTGGAATGGACGAAGGCAGAACTCCGCAGCATAGATCAGAAAACCAGGAAACATATGACAATACACAAAGCACTACACCCAAGAGCAAATACGGACAGACTATACATAACACGAAAGGAAGGAGGGAGAGGACTACTAAGTATAGAGGACTGTGTCAACATCGAAAACAGAGCACTGGGCAACTAATCTGAAAACCAGTGAAGACGAGTGGCTAAGAGTGCATGGGAAGAAAGACTAATAAAAGTAGACAAAGACCACCCGAGATAGAGAGACAGGAGAATGGACAGACAGAACAGAGGACTGGCACAACAAACCAATGCACGGACAATACATGAGACAGACTAAAGAACTAGCCAGCGATGACAATTGGCAATGGCTACAGAGGGGAGAGCTAAAGAAGGAAACTGAAGGAATGATAACAGCGGCACAAGATCAGGCCCTAAGGACCAGATATGTTCAAAGAACGATAGATGGAAATAACATCTCCCCCATATGTAGGAAGTGCAATATGAAAAATGAAACCATAAACCACATAGCAAGTGAATGCCCGGCACTTGCACAGAACCAGTACAAAAAGAGGCATGATTCTGTGGCAAAAGCCCTCCACTGGAGCCTGTGCAAGAAACATCAGCTACCTTGCAGTAGTAAGTGGTACGAGCACCAACCTGAAGGAGTGATAGAAAACGATCAGGTAAAGATCCTCTGGGACTATGGTATCAGAACGGATAGGGTGATACTTGCAAACAGACCAGACGTGTCGTTGATTGACAAAGTCAAGAAGAAAGCATCACTCATTGATGTCGCAATACCATGGGACACCAGAGTTGAAGAGAAAGAGAGGGAAAAAATGGATAATCATAGGAGCACTAGGCACAATCCCAAGATCCCTGAAAAGGAATCTAGAAAAACTAGAGGCTGAAGTAGCTCCAGGACTCATGCAGAAGAGTGTGATCCTAGAAAAGGCACACATAGTAAGAAAAGTGATGGACTCCTAAGGAGGCAGGATGCAACCCGGAACCCCACACTATAAATACCACCCAGTCGAATTGGAGGGCTGTGATAGAGCAAAAAAAAAAAAAAAAAATAATAATAATAATAATAATACTAATAATAATAATAATAATAATAATAACAACTTTTTCAAACAAATTCAGATTTGCATGAAATCAGCAGGCTGAGAATATTAGAACGAATTCTTAAATCCGAAAAAAACAACACTAGTTGATGAGGCCTCATTAGGCTGGCATGCCAATCCTACTTGATTAGAAGCTTAGGGAGTGCGTCATATAACGAAATACATCGAGACAGAGACATCTGGACAGTCAATTATTGAAGATTTAGTCTTATTCATTACGGACGAAACAAATGATAACAGGACCGGTTTATATATATATAATATATATATATATATATTATATATATATATATATATATTATATATATATATATATTTATATATATGGTATATATATTTATATAATAATACACACAATGTATATATAGATATTAATATATATTATATATTATATATATATATATTTAAATATATCATATATATAAATATATACATATATATTAATATATATTATATATATATATATATACATATATATATATATATATTATATATATATATATATTATATATATAATATATATATATATTTTGTGTGTGTGTGTGTGTGTGTGTGTATATGTGTATTCATATATATTATATATATATATATATATATATATATATATATAATATATATACACACACACATATATATATATATATATATATATATATATATATATATATATATATATGTGTGTGTGTGTGTGTGTGTGTGTGTGTGTATGTGTATTATATATATATATATATATATATAATATATATACTATATATATATATATATATATATATATATATATATTATGACGAAGTACCAGCATATCTGGTCATTACATTTACCAGTCTAATAATTTTTACCTCTCAACAGCCAGACATCTGAACCTTCATCACAGGTAAAATATGACTGATTATTTTACAGTGATGAATGTGCACGGTTTACTTATGAGTAACTCAATAAGAAAAATAGACTCCTTAGAAGAACGAACCTCAACTAAAAAAATAAATATAATGAATACAAGTGAAACCTGGTATTCCCAAGAGACTGGTAATGATGATCAGATAAAAGATTTCCAAACTTATAGATCAGATAGATAAAAATAGGAATCAAAGGGGGACCACGATATATGGGAGAGACATAAATCAAGGAAAAATATGTGAGAAATATAGTAACTTAGAATGTGAATTAATAGCGGTAGAATTTGAATCTGAAAAAACCCCTAATATTAAAGAGTTTGACATAATAATATAAGAATTGGATGACATACATACAGATCACAAAGACTGGAATATACTCCCATCCGGGGACTTCAACTTTCCTTTCGTAGATTGCAAAGAACGAATAAGAGATTGAGGTTGTATTTATACATATAAAAAAAGAGAGTAATAGTAGTGCAAAAGATGAGAGGCAATTTGAAAAGCTATTAGATATGCTACTAGAACACAACATTCAACAAATAAATCACCTGCTAGCAAGAAAGGATAATATACTTTAGACCTAGTATTTGTGAACGAGGTGAATTATCTTAAAGAAATAATGGTGTATAATTCGAGTATTTCAGACCATAATGTCATGGAATTAACAGTCCATTCCAAAGAAAATGGAAACAGAGATAAGCAACAGATGAAAAAGTGGGAAGGATATGGAAAATACAATTTCTATAGTGAAAATATAAAATGATCAGAAATAAATGAAGAATTAAGCAAAGACTGGGAAAACATATTCGTAATGGATAATATACAGTTAAATACGGGTATATTATGTAAAATATTAGAGAAAATAGTGTATAAATATTTACCGAAGAATAAAAGTCATTCATACCAAGAGATGGAAGGATCTTGTTCCAGAAAATCAGAAAGTGGAAAAAAGCTCTTTCAAAAGAAAAGAATACATGAAAGTGATGGAACCAAAAACTAGGATAGAAAATGCAGAACAAAAGATTATATAATCAAAAGAAAATTAAGAACGGGACTTAGAAGACAAGACCCTAGAAAATAGCAAGCAACACCCCAAACTATTGTACTCATATGCAAAAAAGATGAATAAAGGAAGCGTAGAAATAGGCCCCCTAAGAAATGAAGGGAGAATAACGAATGAATAAAAGGAAATATGCAACATATCAACCGAAAGCATTTTATCTAATCCTTCGGGCCAACCCTAGGAGAGCTGAAAATCAGCTCAGTGGTCTGGTTGAACCACTTTTATAATGATAATAGCAGAAAGATATATGAGAGAATTTACCCCTAGAATTGATAATTCTCCAGTGTTGCAAATTTGGAAATTTGCAACACTGGAGAATTACTTGATTTCTCAGATCCATTGAAACAAAAGGCTCTTTTTATTACTGTTTATCCTGTTCATAAATATGGGGTAATACATTCAAGTGAAGGTACCATTTCAAATGAATTTTTAGAGGCAATGAAAAGTGGTGACCTTTGTGTTCCTACACTTGACATAGTGTTCTTTGTTCATAGTGCATTCCATTTGTTTGAGAAATTAAGTGAGCCGAGAAAATGTTGTGGAAATTACGTGGCTAACCTTTTAGAAAAGATTGGTTCTTCTTTGGCAAAAAAAAAGAGCTTATCAATCTCTCAAAAATATTTTGTTCGAAGGATGTGTTTTAATCAATTCTGACCGAGGGAATGAACTAGGTTGCTTAAGACGACGAGAAAACCTATCAAATAAAGATTAGTGGGTAACTGAAAATGTGAATTTAGATGCTTTATTTTTCCATAGCATTTTTGCACTGATTTAGTTCTCCTTATATCTTGGAACTAAGATATTACATAAATATCAAGCCCTGCTATATCTATGATTATTTTTCTTTTCTTGATATTCATATTGTTTCCTAAATTGGTATAATATTTTTATCCTTGTTATATAAAAAGATATTGCAATTTTATTTAATAACTGTACTGATTTCATGTATAAAAATTAGATTAAAAAAATCCAGATTTTTTTTAGCTTTAACACAAGATAATATTTAAATGGTGTTTATTAGAAAACAGTGATAAAAGACGACTTTCCTTGTTTTGGAAATCAAATATAATAAACATACTTGAGTAAACAACAACAAAAAGTTAATGTAATAGCGGTTGTGAAAGCGCTCTATTCCCGTTTGAGACCCGACCTTGAGGATCCGAGCAGCCGGGTCGGTAGTCCTCTTTTTAAGTCGTCTATGATTGGAACCGATATAGACTTCCTTTGCTAGCCAGCGTGAGAGGCGAAGAGAACAAAGGCACCGAATAGGGTTTTGGGAGACACATCTGTCTCGATCGGTGATAGGTAGAGGAGTGAGGTCGTTTCAGGCCGCCCAAGGTTCAGATGGCGGTATTTGAGCAGAGGCCAGTCCTGGAAGAAACAATCAACTGCCAGTACAAGCTTATCGTAAGAGAAGGCTTAAAGCTAAGCCTACCTAAGGGTCCAGCCAGCAACTGTGCGAGGTGAGGATAAATATGCATATATATATATATATATATATATATATATATATATATATATATATATATATATATATATATATATATATATATATATATATTGTTACACAATGAATTTACTTGGCATCTCTGACTTATATTCTTGTTATGATGTACAAATTACAAGATCCTGTGGTTTTGGATGCCGGGTTTTAACACTTGTTGAACCGTGACCTCTTATTTTCATTTTCATTCACCTTTCATTAAGGACTTATTTACTTCAATATCAATCGTTTTTTTTCTCAAAAGACCAAGATCATTAATTAAAAACAGTTTTAGTTGTAGAGATCAATATCACGCTTATGTGGTTGGTTTCTTTGCCACCATCATACCAATGGTCATTATCTGATAATCTTGCATGCTGTATTACTTAATTACGTCAGTTTCCTTGACTGCTGAATACACTTTCACAAATCTTCGAAAAGAGGACCTCTGAACATCACTGAAGGAAACCATATTGAGTTTTAATCACGAAAGTATTACTGATGACTTTATTTTGGCATTTGTATATTTTTAGTTACTATAAAAAAACAATATTCTAAAACAAAGGAAAACATTGTAAATGATAATATTAAACTTAGCTTCTTTTTCTTAGTTCTTTTGAGGTACGAGTATTATTATTTAACAAACGTCCTACATAAAATACCTAATCGAGCTATAATGTGAAATAAATTACTATTTTACGGAAAGAAGCAAAGAAGAGCAAATATATCTTCGCCCCGCTTATCTTTTCTTCACCATGATGTTTGCAAGGAATAAATAATCTCAAGATGTGCCCAGACAAATAAAACTGGAATGAGGTAACATATCTTTATTTTTATAAATGAGAACTTTTTACCTTTCTCTGAAATTTACCACGCAGACTGACTGATCAGTAAATCCATTTCCTTGGAAAAGATTTTAGAAAGATCCGTTTATTCTTCAAAGACCTAACCAAGAGAATCAAACTCATTCCAGCTGAGAAAGAAGCGAAATCGACTTATATAACAGAGTGATTTAACTAACAAGACATGATTATATTCAACAAAAGCGCATTGAATGTGGAAGCCTCCCCATTATCGAGAAAAATTCGGGTTGCCTACGAGTTACAATCTTTCTGAACTTCCCAAAAACTTTTCTCCCCTCGTCAGTGAAGATACTCCTCAGCTTTTTTTTTTTTTTTTTTTTTTCTTTTTTTTAACGTGCCCTCTCGAGAGAATTGAAGAGTTTCGCTAATTAGGAGACTCCTCTTCATTTAACCGATTGAACTTGTTACAAACTTCGTCCTAAATAAGGAAAACTCTCGATGCGAGATCAAAAAATGGAAAATTGATTTATGACGGTATAGTTCACGATAATCTGTGTTTACAGCACAGCACTGTGTAAGAAATACACTAGAATTTGTCACACATTTATCTATAGGAAAACATTATTATCATTATTACTAATACAAGATACAAGGTATTTATCAGCGAGTGGTTGGGTTATCATCGTTAGCAAATGGACTGGCGTGATTTACAATAGCAATAGTTTCAATAAATGTTTACCCTGGGACTCAGTAGCATATAGTAGAACCTTAAATTCTTGGCTGCTCTTTTCGGTCTAAGCGATTTGATAGCATCTGCACTTAAGTTAATTATAATCTTGTATTTTGTCAGGGTATATAAGTACAATAAAACTATACAGATTTCAGCCAAATATTGCTTTTTATTATTGTTTTTTATAACGATTTATCCACAAAAGCACAAACACAAATCTAATAAGTAAATAAATACATAGACACGCAAGCACAGACACACAAAATAACTGGAAATAACACACACACACACACACACACACACACACACACATATATATATATATATATATATATATATATATATATATATATATATATATATATATATCAAATATATATATATATATATATAATATATATATATATATATATATATATAAATATATATATATATACGTGTGGCGGGTCTTGGAGGGGTTCTTTTGAATTGGATTTATTAGCCTTGTTGAAAAATTCCAACACAACGCACACACGTAAGGATAAGGAGGAAAAATGGGCGCTTATGACTTACCTTGAGTTATTGGGATTGTTATATGCTTTAAAGGTCGTCATGGAAACTCAGCCGATAAATGTAAATTAAGTTTATTTACAAAGAAAAAACATTGAATGGCCTGAGCTAACTGAACGGCATTTAGACCACGTGGAAAGAGCCCAGTGCACTGTCTTAGTTACTCTATCATTCACAATATGAGGAAAATGGCCGAATTCAACATTCAATGCAAAGCTGGTTTCCAAATTGATAATGTCAGGTAATTAAGCACTGGCAAGGAGATAGGGATGCATGGAGTCGGCAGTTGGCAATCTGGAAATGAATTCCAAATTATAAACAACAAAAAAACAAAGACTTCTTGCACAACATTTACAGCTAATGCACGTTGGAGGGTATTCATCCTTAATCACACACAAGGGGAGGACTCTAGTGCTTAAATAAATAGCTCAATGAAGAATCTTCTTAATCTTGGACAAGTCACAGGGATAGCACGTGCTTACGAGGGTTGACAAAAGGATGTTCGTTGGGGAAGTGAGAAAATTGAAATTTGAAAATGAGAATAACAAGATTCGTCTTGGAGAGATAGGGGCTAGTTGAAATTTGCACTTTCGAGACGTACCCTAGTTGGCTTGCGCATGTAGCTTAAGGAATAAAGGGGCTGAAACAAGTCATCGGCGGACACGTCTGACCGATATAGGACCTAAGAGCAA